>NC_133650.1:294984124-295284124 GCF_009905375.1 Apium graveolens
TATAATATGTCTAATGTTTTTTTAAATAAAATATATATAAAAATTCACACCGCCAGGGCTAAACAAATTATACTATTGATCGAATTTTAAATAAAATTAAAAAACTACATATAGTTAATTGGATTTGAATAATTGTGCTAATAAAATAATAAAATATTATTGATCCCTAAAATATTAAATATTGGATCAGACTATAACAAAATAAAATTTTGAAAGAAAATTCGTGGGGTCGATTAGTCATCAACTACCCCGGGGCTAAACAAAATTATATTATTGATCCAATTTAAATAAAAAATTAAAAAAATTACATAAGTTAGTTAGATTTGAAGTATCGGGCTAAAAGAAAATAATATTATGATCCCGATAAAAAGAATTATATTATTGAACCACTAAACAAAATAAAAATTTGAAAGAAAAATCGTGGGGTCGATATAATGTCATCAAATTAAAACAAAATAATACATATTATCAATTCGGTCTAAAATAAAATAATAATCATCCCGGGTTAAAATAAATTAAATAAATAGCAAGTATAATTAGCTGGATTGGTTAATTAAGGGCCTCAAGCTAACATAACATTTTTGCAATTGACACATAAAATTTTACTATTGATTCGAGTTTAAATACATTAAACTAACATAAACCTGAATAGTTGGTTGAATTTGATCAGTTAACAAACTAATGACATTTATATACTATTGATCTCAGCTAAAATTACCTTTTAATTAAATAATAATTTTTCGTAAACACACCTATAAATATTAATAAAATATAAATTTCAATAATTACATTATTTTTTAAATCGTAGTATAACTAACTTATACACGTATGTGTATTTAATAGGTATTATCAATCATGTATTAAAATTTCAAATGATAAGTATCATAATTTAAAATTTTTACTTTAAATTTAATTCAGAAAAATAATGTAGTATTAAAAATAATCCGTGCATCGCACGGGTTTAAGGCTAGTAGTTTTTAAATTTAAACTCAATAATTATTTATAACCAATCCCCTATGTTGATACTTTAATTAATTAATTTAAATATTAAAATTGCAAGAAGATAAATTTTCAGCACTAGTGATCTAGATCGAACAATTTATGTGTAAATATTTGATTCGGGTAAAATTTCCTCAAGGGCCTTACGTTGGACTCTGATGGACAAGACAGTATCATATTTATCCAAATGAAACGTCAGGCCTCCGAGTCCGGGGTTACCTCACAGGCTCACATCATCTGTCATCATTGGGCCATTTCAGGGCCTAGTGAACAAGGACTATAGTATACCATAAACATAAAATTTCATTCGGAAAAAACATCTGAAATAAAAAATATTTGTAATCTGTTTTATAAAAGGGTTCGTCTAGTGTGTGCAATTTTGATACATTTTAATTAGTATGTTTGTGTGAATGCAGTGACGTCCACCATTTTAAGAAGTGTAAGTCAATCAAAATAAGTTAAATTTATAAATTTTATGTTTAACATATTTTCACAGGTATACCACGGAAAACCGTTTATAAAATTATTGCCGGGACAAAAGTAATTAGCATTGCGTAATTAGGATTTTAGATACCAACCAAGATCAGATCGAAACTGAAACTACCAATCAATCACATTGAAATTGTCTTCGCAATTAATATACAACTATCATCACAAGTTTTTATGATATCATATATGATATGATTCGTGTGTATATTTTAGAAGAAATGACAAAAGTAGATAATTTTTTAAAAGAAAATAATTAAAATAATCAATTTTTTCAGTGACAAATTTTAGTTGATTGAATACTTTACTTTTAATTAATTATGCAAATTTGTATAAGATATTGTAGTGATAGTTGAATATTCTATATATGCGATATTTTATTGACACTTGCTTGAGTATCTTATATTTAGTAAATGTTTACCATTGGGTATGCGATTGGCTAAAATTGACCAATTTTTTTAAAATGATCATTTTCACTAATTTTATATAAAAATAAGCTGAATTTATCATTCACCCAATATTTTTATTTAATTTGAAACTATTTTATTTACATACAATTATTCACGCGTATAAGGAAGCAAAGCTTAAGTGGGTATGCATATTATTGGTAGTGGCACAATTTATAATTTATTTTTCTATCTATTCCCTTGATTTGGATGATGAGAAAGCATATGTAAAGAGTTATCACATAATTAAACAGGTATTTTTACTTTTTGGGAAAAATCGTTTTTTATTTTATTTTTTTAATAAAAAATTCAAATTATTAATTTTATAAAAATAAAATTTTTACAACCAAATGCATTCTGATACAAATAAATAAAAACTTAAACCAATTGAATTACTGTTTGAAAAAACATTAAAAAATTTTTTATATTAATTTTAAAAAACTTAAAAAAATAAATCAAAAAAATAAAATAAAATTCTAAAATTAATTATGTTTCTTTATTTTAACAAAATTTCACAAAACAATCTTACTATCGGAAAAGTTGCGGAAGACAAAAGAGTTTGTATTTTTATATTGATAAAAACTAATATTAATTTAATTATATCAAACCGTATTAATATGGCATGTTTTTAATTAATAATAAATATGTGAAATTTGTTGAATTTAATTAGAAATATAAAAGTCATTTATCATAAATGCACATTAGTATTTATGGAGGGTAGTTTTCTTACTTTTTAATAAAAAAAACTTCCCCTCCAATTATTTATCTTTTTTGACTTTCTCTAAAAAGTAGTACACAAATACTTTTATAGCTTTTCTTAAAGGTAAAATCAAATTGTAGGTTTTTGAACTATTATTTATTATTTAGATCCACTAATATTTCAGGTTACTTGACTTTTTCATTTTTTAATCTAAGTCTTCCGTCAAAAATTCTAATGACATTAGAAGCAGAGAAAATGGGTGTTTATACTCATCAAAATAATTTTGCAGGTATTAATAATACTAAAATTTAAAAATAAAATTCAAAAATTCAAACTAAGATTGAATCACCAGCAACACTCATACAATACCAATTTCTCAAACTAGACCCAATTCAAAAAATATATTCTAAATTAGACCTAAATCTTGCGTTCTTAATCGAATTTAGTGACTTAAATTTATAAATTTTGAATCGGACCGGTTTGTAAATATTGATGTCATATGAGTGTTGTTGATGATTCAATTTTCAATTTGACTACTAGAATTTTAAATTGGATATCACTACACATTCGAAATTATTTTAATTCGTATGAACATCAAGAAACCTAATTTTCTTATTCTTTTTAACGAAAAGACTTATTTCAAAATTTCAAAAATTAAATAACTCATAATTCGAAATTTTAGAGACCTAAATAATAAAACGTCAATAATTATTATTTATAATTAATTTTTCCTTTCCTAAATTAAGATTTTAAAGGAGTAAATTACTTAATCACTTGGGAGGGAGCATATCCTTTATACACGAATATTATCTACGTTGATTAGCCGAAACAATACTAATTTTGATCACAATCTCACTCGTATATCGTAAGATTGTTGACTGAGACGGCGCAAAATACCAAACGTGTACGACAATAACACTCTGACGTCCGTATCCGACTATTCCACGTGATTAGCGTGAAGTTGAAACTAAAACTAAAACATTAACTAATAGCATGTTTATTCAATCAAGCTGTATGCTTTCCCGATAGTCGTCGCTCTATATTTTAATCTTCTTGGTTTTGATTTAAATAAAAAAATCAACTCATATTAAGATAGTTATAACAATATAAATAGTAATCCCCCTATTAGTGCCTCCAATAAAAATTAATTACTTTTGTTATGCCTATTTTTGGATTTGAGCTCTTAACAATTCTCATGAATATATTGGATAGCTGGGTCTAAATTTTTGGAAAGTGCGAGCTCGCGCTTTGGTCCATCTGTTAAATATAGACTATTAAGTGATAAGAAGTCTCAACGAGTGGGGCTCGTGGACTCCCCATACATTAACATCGCACATGAGCCTAAACAAAGAAGACTGATTATAGAGTGCATGCAGGGATCATGGGCTCGCATCACTTATTTCTCAGGGTAAGTGGACTGCGAGCCCTCCACATGACACCCAGCTCGCATCGCGCATGAATTGAGTTACAAAAGGGTGCCCATTTATATGCGAGCTGCGCACATGAGCTCGTGTTTAATGGATAATAAAGAGAGGGCTCACTTATGGTTAGACAAGAGTCAGTGCGAGCCGAGGTGACCAGAAGGCTGCTAAGGGCAGGGAGACGACCAAGGATTCAAGAAAATCCTATACAAGTAAATGGCAGAAACACACCCCTCGTGACCTCCTCCATTGATCACATATATGCCACTTACGTAGGAAAAAGGGTATTCAGAAAGGCAGCCCCCCTCACAGACTACAACAAGAGGGACACCTCGAAGTATGGACATATCATGAGGTCACAGGACGCGATACAGATGATTGCAGGCAGCGGAAGATGAGATTGAGACGTTGATCCATCAAGGAAAGCTAAAGGAGTGGATTATCAGGAGGTTCGGAAATACATGATAGACTATCATGCAGTCCCCCTCCACCGTCGGAGGAAAAGGAAATGGTGCCTTGGGCCAGGGGCATTCATATAATTATAGGCGGTCTCATATTGGGGTAGATAACTGGAAAGCAATGGACAGGTATGCTCGGGAGGCGAAAGATAAGCCTCTCATCAATGTCAGTCATCTAAGCCAAAGGCCCCCCTGAGATCTTTGAAAGGGAGGTTGATGATTGTGTTCAGAAAAACAGATGCGAAGTGGGTCCATTACCCTCATACTAATGCCCTGGTGGTAAAAATGAAGACTGGGACAGTGAATATACACCGAGCATTGGTGAATACCGGGAGCTAAGCTGTGTTAACCTATGATGCTTACAAGAAACTAGGGTTCTTGGATAAAGAACTGACCTCCATAGGCATGCACCTTTACGGGTTCATAGGAGATTCGATCGGAGTAAAAGGGACAATCCAACTCCCGGTGACCTTGGAAGAAGAACCTCATATGGTCACCCAAATCGCTATATTTAATGTGGTAGACCATTCTTGTGCCTACAATATTAGTTTGTAGACCACTCATGAGTGTTGGGTTTTGAGGCATAAAACGCAGCAGACACAATGTTTAAAATTGTAAAACTAGAAAAATTAAAACCCATCATAGGATCCGTGCGAAAAGACTATATTTAATTCGTGGTTAAGATGTTTACCTTAAGAAATTTTATGATTTTAGTTGTCTATTAGAGATCCAAGATTTCAACAATCATCATCACATATCCCGTCTCAAAACGATCTACGCCTTGAAGGTATCCACACGAATGATCGAATAGAGGATGAGTGTGTACTAACACTCGTAAATCAGAAGCCGCCTTCTCCCTCTCTCTCTCTCTCTCTCTCTCTCTCTGCCAGGGTTTGTGTTTTATCTTATAAAAACGTAAAACCCTAGTTGAGGCTTAATAAGATATTATAGGCAAGAGAAAAAGACTTCTAGCTCTAAACTAATTTAGAGTTTTAATAAATCTGAAAATACTAATTATTTAACTAAGTCTTACTTAATCATCTAATAACTCAATTTCAGATTTAATAGTAAATTCAAATTTCTTATTTATTTAATTAATTAAGTCTTACTTAATAATAATAAATAATTCGAATTACTTACATTTAATTTAAATCCGAATTTAAATTAAATAATCCTCCAATCATTCTTTGTGTGACCTTTTAGGTTATTATTACATAGGAAAAAATTTTAATAATTTAAAATTATAAACAATGAGCGACATCTAGTAATACATCATTGCTACCCAAGTAATAATAATTAAATCGGTGATCTATTAAACATTTCGTGAATATTATACAATGTAATTTAATCCCTTTAACATATATTACAAATTAAACTAAGGCATGTTATGTGTCATCCTCTTCATGATTTGATCCAGGTTTCCTTGATCAATGAGTAGACTATCATTTCAAATCAACATTTGAGCGCGGCATCACACATTTTCATACTCTAGCTCACACAAGAGGCCAATATTATCTCTCCAAAATTAGGAGGTTAAATCCTTTCTAGATCATTCATATTTCTCACACACGATTACTAATATACTCGAAGTCCACTTTTATTATTACCCGGTCAAAGGTAACTTTTGATGTAATCAAATATTAATCATGGATAGAAATGTAATCAAAGAGTTGGGAAATGCATCAAAGGGGGTAGTCAAACCGACATAAGATGATTTCTTATGGAAGAGGCTGATGAGAGAAAAAGAATGCGCTCTAAGAGGCACGAGACATGTAACTCAATCTCGATCGAATATTTCCAGAGGGATATTTTGAGCACCTGGGATTTGGGTAGCCGTGCCTTTGGCTCTTGCTGATGGAGGCCTCTCAGCCGATCATGATGATACAAAGGGGATCATAGAGGAAGTAAGTGATGAAGAAGAGAGCCTAAAACAAATAGCCATGAGACTCAATAAAGGAAAATGGGTACGCAAAGAGACAACAATAACCATAGACCTGCACAATGGAATCACCCACGAGGTCACTATGACTTCTAAGGGTTTGGTAAGTCCAGTTCGATCCCATTAGCCCATGCTTGAGGGGGAAGAAGGCCTAACAATCATAAAAATAAGGAAACCAGTAAAGCTCAGGCAGACTTGGACCCAAGGATGCCCCCGATGGTTAAGAGATCCGGAGCTGCTAGAAGATACTGTCCCCATCCTGGTAAACCTCGAATGATCCTTATAAGGTGCTCCATATTGGCTCTAATTTGAGCGCCGTACTTAAAAAAGACTTGGCTCAGTTTTTGAGGAAGAATTTAGATGCATTTGCATGGTTGCATGCTGATATGGTGGAAATTGACCCGAAAGTTATGTGCCACCGTCTTAACCTCTATCCGAAGAAAAAAGGGTTAGATAAAAAGCCGGTCGATCGACGGGGAGAGCAGAAGATCTTAAGGAAGAGTGGATAGACTGATGGAGGAAGGGTTCGTGAGGAAGCCTTCTACCCGATGTGGCTGGAAAACCCAGTGCTTGTTAAGTAACCAAATGGCAATGAAGGACATTTGTGGACTTCACTGACTTTGACAAAGCCTGCCCGAAGAATAGATTTCTGTTGTGCATATGTTGTGTACTTGATAATTTCATAAACTAAACATTTAAGTGGATTTTACTTGTGAAATAATGTAGCACTCGACGGATAAGAATTACAGTCCCGACGAATAACTCATTATAGTCACGACGGACGTTCACTTATTATCCATCGAGTGAGTAGCTTATGTAATAATAAGTCTGTAGCACAGTTATGTATGCACCTTTGTATAGAATCTGTAGTGGCATATAAGTCATGTTGAATTTAACTAGATATGCAGAATAGGTTGATTAATTATACATAAATGATGTCATGTAATTTTGTATAAGTGAAGTGAAGTCATATGCTTGATTGCTACCCGACGAATAACCTACAAAGCAACCGACGGATGATCAACAACCCGACGATGATCACAACCCGACGTATGATCATGTACTCAACTAATAAAGAATTCAAACAGTAGTTGAATAGTGAAAGCTGAGCACAGCCGTCGAGATGTATACAAATCTACTGTGGAAGCCCATTAACCGGGTATAGAGATGAAAAGAAGCAAAGCTTAAGACTGATAGTTTTTATATTTGTTTAGTCTTTTGACTTTGTAATCTTGGTGATATATAACCAAGAATGTAGCAAATAGAAAAAGTGAGCTGAGATACACAAAACAGAGAAATCTTTGTAAGCAGAATTATTAGCATTTCCCTGTATTCTCAGTAGTTCAATTTTGTAAGCAGTGTGAGCATTCTTGCACACAGAGTCCTCTCGATATATATATATCTCTGGTGGAATTGTTTAAATCCATCAGAAAGTTTTTAAAGACTCTTGTTTTTAATTACTTGTGTTTTGATTCAATTAAGTTTCTATTCCGCATTGTGCTAATCAAAACATTATATCTATATTCGAGTTGAACATTCTTATTTTCGAGAAAAAGGTTCAAGAATTCCATTCACCCCCCTTCTGTAATTCTTGCTATATTGTTAAGGGACTAACAATTGGTATCAGAGCAAGCTCTTAATCTACAAGAGTTTAAAGATCAAAACAATTCAGCAAGATGAACAAGAAAGACGTTGGAGTCAAGATTCCTTTTCTTGATAAAGATAATTACCATCATTGGAAGGTAAAATGCTTCTTCATATGCTTCTCAAGATGAGGCCTATGTGGACTGCATAGAAAGAGGTCCTCATGTTCCAATGAGAGCTGCAACAGGAAACGAGCCATCTGTTCCCAAACCAAGGCATGAATGGTTTGATCCTGACATTGAACAAGTCAGGAAGGATAAAAGGCCATGAACATTCTGTTCAATGGAGTTGATGCAGACATGTTTGACAACATTATAAACTGCAAAACTGCCAAGAAAGTCTGGGATACTATACAGATAATCTGTGATGGCACTGAGCAAGTTAGAGAAAATAAAATGCAGCTCTTGATTCAACAATATGAGCATTTTCACAATGAGGAAAGTGAGTCACTCACTGACATTTTTAGTAGATTCCAAAAACTACTAAATGCTCTTAAGTTGCATGGAAGAGTCTATCAGACTAAAGACTCTAATATGAAATTCCTTAGATCTCTTCCAAAGGAATGGAAACCTATGACAGTCTCATTGAGAAACTCACAAGATTATAAGAGTTTACTTTGGAGAGACTGTATGGCATCCTGAAGACCTATGAGCTTGAGATAGAGCAGGATGAAAGGATGGAGAAGGAAAGAAGAAAGGAGGATCCATTGCACTAGTTGCTGACCTGGAAAAGGAGAAGGAAGTGAAGATGGAAGCTGTTGAATCAACTTCAAAGGTCTGTGAGAATAAGGGAAAGGGGCTTGCAGCATAAAGTGAAGATTCATTGAGCCAAGATGACATGGAGGACATTGATGAGCACCTAGCATTTCTTTCCAGGAGATTTTCCAAGCTCAAGTTCAAAAAGAACTTTGGAGCAGCCAAGCCAAATAAACATGGTGGATAAGTCAAATTCAATGTTTTAAATGTGGCTTGGCAGGGCATTTTGCAAATGAGTGTGAAAGTCAGATTCCAGTAAGAAAAGGTTTGAGTATGTGGATTATAAGCAAAAATACTTTGATCTACTCAAACAAAAGGAAAGGGCTTTTGTTACACAGAGAATGACTGGGCAGCAGATGGTTTGGATGAAGATGAAGATGTCAGCTATGTCAATCTAGCCCTATGGCCAAGTCTGATGAAACAGAGACAAGTTCCTCAAGCAATCAGGTAATCACTACAAACCTTGCACATTTATCTAAAGCTGAGTGTAATGATGCCATAAATGACATGTCTACAGAATTGTATCATTTGCGTATTACACTTAAGTCTCTTACTAAAGAAAATGCTAAAATCAAAAAAACAACTTATTTTTAAGTGAGAGGAATAATGTGCTTGAGTCTCAGTTTGTTGAGTTTGAGAAACTAAAAATTGAGTGTAAGATTGCCAAGGAGGAATTAACTGAGTCCTTGAAAAGGAAGAGATTTTAAAGAAGCAACTCGAGCATGAACAAAAGGTTATTAAAACATGGAAAACATCCAGGGATGTCCATGCTCAAATCACCAAAGTTCAAGGAATTGAGTTTTTTGTGATGAAGCCTGGAAAAAGAATAAGAGAAACTAGAACCTATTTTGGTAGATGGTTTACATATGTAGACTCGACGGATGATGAGGACTATCCGTCGGATAACAAAAAGTGTTATCCTCGAAAGATGAAAATCCTCATCCGTCGGCTGTGAGAAAGCCCATTAGCAAAGCCAAACTAATCAAGCTAAATGAGAAGTATGGGTCTGTTTCCAAGAACTTTGTTTCAGGAGAGTGAAGTCAAGCTAAGAAAGGGAAAATGCTAATGTTGGTCACATGACTGTCAACAGTTAAGAGACAGACTTGAGAAAATTGAGGTAAAAATAGAGACTAAAAGGAAAAACAATAGGAATAGTAAAGTAGGGATTACAAACACAATAACTACACACCTGATAAATATGCTCCTAGAAAAATTTGTGTCAAGTGTGGTAGTGTAAATCATTTGTCTGTTAATTGCAAATCTGCCATGCCTACTCCCATGTCTGTTCAGTCTCAATTTCCCAACATGAATGCCATGCCTCCTATGCCTGTTAATGCCATGCCTACACAGAACATGAATGCACAGTTTGCTAATATGCCATTTGCACCTAATCCATATTACTGCTGCATACAGTATGCCTCAAATGCCAATTAGCATGCCTTACTGGAATAACATGTTTACACCAAGCATGCCATTTCCTGTTAGCCATAATATGCATGATATTATTGTGCATTAGTGGTTTCAAAGGTAGTGTCCAATTGACTAAGGAAAATCTGAAATTCCTAAGTCAAATGAGATAAGACCTAAGAAACAGAAGAAGAACTAACAAGGTAGGACTCAAGGAAACTTGGGTACCAAAATCAACTTGATTTGATTTTGATGTGTGTAGGGAAATAGAAGGAATCTTTGGTACTTGGATAGTGGTTGTTCAAGACACATGACTGGTGATTCTACCCTGCTCACAGAGTTTAAGGAGAGAGCTGGCCCAAGTATTACTTTTGGAGATGACAACAAGGGTTATACTATGGGCTATGGCTTGATTTCAAAGGACAATGTCATCATTGAAGAGGTTCCTTAGTGGATGGTCTCATACATAATCTGTTGAGTATCAGCCAGCTTTGTGACAAAGGCAATTCAGTAACCTTCAACAAAGAAGCCTGTGTTGACTAATAGTCAAAGCAACAAAGTGGTTCTCACTGGTGTGAGAAGAGGAAATGTGTACCTAGCTGACTTCAACTCAACTAAAGCAGAATCTGTAACTTGTCTTCTCAGTAAAGCAAGTCAAGATGAAAGTTGGCTATGGCACAAGAAGCTATCCCATTTAAACTTTAAGACCATGAATGAGCTGGTAAAGAAAGAACTAGTAGAGGCATTCCTCTAGTGGAGTTTACAAATGATGGACTGTGTGATGCCTGCCAAAAAGGGAAGCAGATTAAAGCATCATTCAGGGTTGAAACTTGATTCAGCAATTGAAGAGCTTTGCAACTGCTTCACATGGATCTGTTTGGACCAGTCAATGTATTGTCAATCTCAGGAAAAGATTTTGCCTAGTAATTGTAGATGATTTCTCAAAGTTCTCTTGGACATATTTCCTAAAGTCTAAAGATGAAGCTAGTGAAATCATCATCAATCACATAAGGCAAATTAACAATCATCCTGATTTCAAAGTTAGAAGAATCAGGAGTGACAATGGAACTGAGTTCAAGAACTATGTCATGAGAGCATTTTGTGAAGAAAATGGGATCTTGCATGAGTTTTCAGCAGCAAGGACTCCACAACAGAATGGAGTAGTGGAAAGGAAGAACATATCACTTATTGAAGCTGCAAGGATAATGCTTGAAGAATCAAAATTACCAACATATTTCTGGGCTGAAGCTGTAAATACTGCATGCTACACTCAGAACATTTCTCTGATTAATCTAGCAAGATGCATGACTCCTTATCAATTGTTCAAGAATAGAAGCCAAATCTAAACTTTCATGTTTTTGGCTATAAATGATATATCTGAGAAATCAAACTGATCAAAATGGGAAGTTTGATGCTAAAGCAGATGAAGGAATTTTTGTTGGATATGCTATTGGTAAAGCATATAAAGTCTACAATCTAAGAACCAACATTGTTGTGGAATCTATACATGTTGTGTTTGATGATAAAAAGATTGAAGGACTGGAAGATGGAGATTACCATGAGAGCCTCAAATTCGACAATGTTGAGATGGTTAGTGATGAAGTGATGATGAGAGTGATCAAGAAACAGTGTCTAAGGATAATGCAGACAAATCTACCACCAATGAAGCACAAAACTCAACATCCGTTGAGTTACATAATGCCTCATCTGTCGGAAGGCAATCTGTGTTATCCGTCGGAAGACAACCTGCCTCATCCTCGGTACAAAAATTCACCATCCGTCGGGTTATCAAAGGAGCAGGAAGTCAAGACAGGTCACGTATAGAAAATTCTCCCTTCTTAAATCAAAGATCCATAAACTCAGGGGGAGTTTCTAGCATTCAAAACTCAATCACACATCATGACAATCATGAGGCCTCTTCATCTAGAGCTAATCTCCCTCAGCAAAGGAAATGGACAAAAGATCACCCCTTTGAGCTTATTATTGGTGATGTGTCTTCTAGAGTTCAAACAAGAGAACAACTCAGGAAGAATGTCTATACAGCAGCTTTCTGTCAAAGGAAGAGCCAAAGAAGGTAGAAGAAGCTTTGTTAGATCATGATTGGATTTAGCTATGCAGGAGGAGCTAAACCAATTTGAAAGGAATAAAGTATGGAAGCTGGTACCCAAGCCTAAAGGAAATAATCCAATAGACACCAAGTGGGTATTCAGAAACAAGATGGATGAAAATGGCATAGTCATCAGGAACAAAGCTAGATTTGTTGCAAAGGGCTATTGTCAGCAAGAGGGAATAGATTTTGATGAACATTTGCTCCTGTTACAAGACTTGAAGCCATCAGAATCTTCCTAGCCTATGCAACCCATGCCAATTTCAAGGTCTATCAAATGGATGTCAAAAGTGTCTTTCTGAATGGAGGTTTGGAAGAAGAAGTATATGTCAGTCAACCTCCTGGTTTTGAAGATCCAAAGTTTCCAGAATATGTTTATTATCTTCTGAAAGCACTTTATGGACTGAAGCAAGCACCTAGAGCCTGGTATGACACTTTATCAAAGTTCCTTTTGGAAAATCACTTCACAAGAGGTACTGTAGATAAACTTTATTTTTCAGAAATGTTAATGGCTCAAGCATACTTGTTCAAATTTGTAGAGATGATATTTTTTGGCTCTACAGATGAGAAACTTTGCAAAAAGTTTGCCAAATTGATGCAAAGTAAGTATGAAATGAGTATGATGGGAGAACTGACTTACTTTCTTGGTTTACAAGTTAAGCGAGTTAGTGATGGAATATTCATTAGTCAAACTAAATATATTTTTGATCTTTTAAAGAAGTTTGATCTAATGGATTGCACATCTGCAAAACTCCCATGACCACTGCAACTAAGCTTGAATTAAACACTACTGAAAAGTCTGTGGATATTTCAAGTTATAGAGGCATGGTTGGCTCACTTCTGTACTTAATAGCTAGTAGGCCATGTTTAGATATATTGATAATGTCATGGCTAATATGTTTTATGTTTAGATTTCAGATCTTATTTGAACAGAACAAATCAGTACTTAACTGATCAGTACTTATACTGGAAGTCAGAACTTAAGGTACTGGAAGTCAGAACTTAAGGGATATCAGTACTTATGTTATCAGGTATGTTATCAGGAGATAGATATCAGAACTTAAGTGCTGAAGGACGATCAGATAAGGACAGTAGCTGATTAAAGTTAAGAAGATCAAGATAAACATAAGAAGAGATATGCATGAAGAAGGAATTCCGTGAAGAATGGAATACTTGGAATAGAAGATATCTGATTGATATATTTTAGGAAGCAGAATTATATTCCATATCAATTAGCGAATATCTTGTAACTGTGTAGTATATAAACACAGAATAGGTTTACACTAAGTGTTATCATTATCGAGAATATTATTATTATAACTCTAGAGCTCTCGTGATATTTTGTTCATCACTGAGAGATAACAGTTCCAGATTGTAACAGAGTTTATTGTTTAAATAAAGTTTGTTTTCTGTTACATAAGTTCTTGAAGTTTGATTTGATTGTAATAAACACTGTATTCACCCCCTCTACAGTGAAAGTGTGACCTAACAAGTGGTATCAGAGCTATCTGTTAACACACATACAGTTAAAGATCCAAACACAATCATGTCTGACACAGAAACTCCAACTAAGCCTACCAAAACTGAGGAATCATCAAAGACATCAACTCAGAGTCGATATGAGACTATCAGAGTTCCCATATTGAGACCATCTGAATATCCCATATGGAAGGTAAGGATGACCATGTTTCTGGAAGCAACAGATCCAGAATACCTTGATAGAATCAGGAAGGGCCTCACAAACCTACCAAGCTCGCTGTTGTAGTTGCAGGTGAAGCAGCAATGACCGTACCAAAGGAAAAGAATTACACTGCTGAAGATATAGCATCTATTGCTAAGGATGCCAAGGTACGTCACTTATTGCATAGTGCCATTGATAATGTAATGTCAAACAGGGTAATCAACTGCAAGACTGCTAAGGAGATATGGGATGCACTGGAGACAAGGTGTCAAGGAACTGAAACAGTTAAGAAGAACAGGAAGACAATACTCACTCAAGAGTATGAACACTTTGACTCTAGGACTAATGAGTCATTGACTGATGTATATGATAGATTTGTCAAACTCTTGAATGACTTGTCATTAGTAAATAAGGAGTATGATCTTGAAGATACAAACCTCAAATTCCTGTTAGCTCTTCCTGAATGTTGGGATTTGAAGGCAACAACAATAAGAGACAACTACAATCTTGATGAAACAACTCTTGATGAAATCTATGGAATGCTCAAGACCATGAACTTGAGATGGAACAAAGAAGCAAGAGGAAAGGAGGAAAGTCAAGGACAGTTGCTCTCAAGGTTGAAGAGGAAAATCCCCCAAACCACCTTCCTCAAAGAAAGATAAGGGTAAAGCTCTTATCATAAAATCTGATACTGAGTCATCAAGTTCTGAGAGTGATGATGACTCAGATTCTGAAAGCTTGCCTGAAACTGATGCTGATGAGGAGATGATGAAGCTGTGTGCTCTTATGGTGAAAGGAATCACAAAGATTGCATACAGGAAGTTCAGGAAGGGAAAGAAGTTTTCCAGGAAAGGCATAAGTTCTGATAAGAAGAATTTCAGAAGATCTGAAGGAAAAGGAGGAAAGTCTGACAGAGGAGATTACGCTAATGTTAAATGTTATAATTGTGGTGAGAAAGGCCACATATCTCCTGATTGCAAGAAGACCAAGAATGACAAAGGCAAAGCTCTTGTCACAAAGCAGAAAAGCTGGACAGACACCTCAGACTCTGAAAGTGAGGAGAACTATGCATTGATGGCAAATGCTGATAAATCAAGTTCTGAGAGCAGTTCTGAAGCTGCTGAAACAAAGGTACCTCAGACTACTTATGCTTTTCATACTGATGATATTAATGAGAAGATATCTTAAAACCATGTTTGTTAGTTATAGAGATCAAACTTTAACATGTGAAAGATTAACTTCTGAAAATCTTGCTTTTAGAAAAGAAATGATTTCTTAGAAAAAGAGTTAGTCATGTTTCATCAAACTCAGCAGGATAGAGATATGCTTTTTATGTTAGGGATGAAGTGCTAAAAATGAATGAATCTCTAAAAACTGAGTTAGAAAAGGAGAGAGAGATTATCAGAACTTGGACTAACTCTGGCAAAACAACTCAAAATTTGCTAAGCAGTGGAAACTGGAAAGAGGGTTAGGCTATGGAGAAAATGAAAAAGGAACTGTAGAAATTAAGCCTGTTGATAAGCAAAAGCCGAAGTTAAAACCTGTTAAGTTTGTAACTGAAAAATCCGAAAATGAGAAATCAGAAGTTAAAAAGGAATTAGCTTCTGACAAACTAAAACAGGAAAAGACAGCTGAAGTTAACATAGGCTTAATGACAAGAAGCAGCTTAAGCATAAGCTGAAAGATGTTAAGAATGCAAACAAGGTAAAATCACCTAGGAAAAACAGGAATGGAAAGGAAGGTGTGAATAAAAGCAATAACTATAAATCTGTTCCTGATGCTCCTAGGAAAGCATGTCATAACTGTGGAAGTTCTAACCATCTGGCTTCTTTTTGCAGGAAGAATAAGAATATTAACTCCTTATCTACAAAGTCAGGAGTTAAGAGTCAGTCTGTTAGATACAAACCACAAAATCCTTGTTTTCATTGTGGTAGTTTATGGCATTCCATTTATACTTGTAAGGAATATCATAGTTTGTACTATGATTATTATCAAATAAAACCTTCTTTAAAGAAAGTTTCTGTTGTTCCTTCTAGTATAAGTCTGATAAGAAAACTGTTAACATAAAATCTGATGTTAAATCCGCTGCAAATGTTAACAAACCTAAAAAGGCCAAAGGATCCAAGCAAGTCTGGGTCCTTAAAACTAATAATTAGTGGTCTTTTTGATTGCAGGGCAACAGGAAAAATATTTAGTTCTGGACAGTGGATGTTCAGGACATATGACTGGAAATAAGGCCCTGCTATCAGACTTTGTGGAGAAAGCTGGCCCAAGTGTTTCTTATGGAGATGGCAACATTGGAAAAACTTTGGGATATGGCAATATCAATCTTGGGAATGTCATTATTAAAGATGTAGCTCTGGTCTCAGGACTTAAACACAACTTACTGAGTATAAGTCAAATCTGTGACAGAGGTTATCATGTTGATTTCTTTGCAGAACATTGTGAAATAGTTAGTAAATCTAAAGGAAAAATTGTTCTGAAGGGATTCAGGCGTGGTAACATTTATGAAGCTAAGCTTTCAACAAGTTCTGATGGTTCTGCAATCTGTTTAGTGAGTAGAGCCTCAACTGAAGAAAGCTGGAATTGGCACAAGAAACTCTCTCATTTAAACTTCAACAAGATAAATGAACTGATCAAGAAAGATCTTGTGAGAGGACTGCCAAAATCAGTGTTTGTTCCTGATGGTCTTTGTGACTCATGTCAGAAGGCTAAACAAAGAAAATCTTCGTTCAAGAGCAAGACTGAATCATCTATTTGGTCCAGTGAATGTCATGTCTATTGCAAAGAAGAAATATGCGTTGGTCATAGTAGATGAGTTCACCAGATACACATGGGTGTATTTCTTGCACACAAAAAGTGAAACTGCATCTATCCTGATTGATCATGTCAAACATCTGGATAAATTGATCAAAGATTCTGTGAAAATTTTGAGGAGTGATAATGGCACTGAATTCAAGAATTTGATAATGGAAGAGTTCTGCAAAAATCATGGAATAAAGCAGGAATTTTCTGCTCCTGGAACTCCACAGCAAAATGGAGTTGTTGAAAGGAAGAATAGAACTCTAATTGAAGCTGCACGAACAATGCTTGAAGAAGCAAAGCTTCCAACCTATTTCTGGGCTGAAGCTGTGCAGACTGCTTGTTTTACTCAAAATGCAACACTCATTAACAAGCATGGAAAAACACCATATGAGATGGTGAAGAACAAGAAGCCAAATCTCAAATACTTTCATGTATTTGGATGTAAGTGTTTTGTTCTCAAGACTCATCCTGAACAGCTATCCAAGTTTGATCTAAAAGCTGATGAGGGAATCTTTGTAGGATATCCACTTTCTACAAAAGCCTTCAGAGTCTATAATTTGAGAACAAAAGTGGTCATGGAATCTATCAATGTCTCTTTTGATGACAAGAAGATCACTGGACTTGAAGATTGCATTGATCATGATAAGCTGAGATTTGAAAATGAAGATTCATATTCTGATACCTCAAGTCCTGACAGTCTAAGTCCTGATACTGTAAATTCTGATGGATTAAACTCTGATGTTATTGAAACTGTGGTGACTACGTCAAAGGAAGATGCACCAATGCAGGGGGAGCATACTCAAGATTTATCACATCTCAAGAAGCATCAGAACATACATCTGGCTCTTCAAATTCTGATTCGTCAAGTTCTGATAAGCCAAGTACTGACAGTGCTGAAAATCTAAATACTGAAGGATCCAACTCAGAGAGCATAGTTTCAGGGGGAGCATCAGAAAATGAAACGAAGACAGCATGAATCATGGGGGAGCATCCAGTTCTAGAGAAAATCTTCCATCTGCAAGGAAGTGGACAAAATCACATACACCTGATTTAATAATTGGAAATCCTGAGGCAGGTGTCAGAACTAGAACAGGTACTTCGAATGAATGTCTTTACAATTCTTTTCTCTCTCAGTCTGAGCCAAAGAAAGTGGAAGAAGCTCTTCAAGATGCTGATTGGGTGCAAGCAATGCAGGAAGAGTTGAATGAATTTGAAAGAAACAAAGTCTGGACCTTAGTGCCAAGACCCAAGAATAGATCGGTTGTTGGTACAAAGTGGGTATTCAGAAACAAAACTGACAGTGATGGCATAATTGTAAGGAACAAGGCAAGGCTGGTTGCAAAAGGATATTCTCAACAGGAGGGAATTGACTATGATGAAACATTTGCTCCAGTTGCTAGGTTAGAAGCCATAAGGATATTCATGGCTTATGCTGCTCACAAAAAGTTTACTGTCTTTCAAATGGATGTGAAAAGTGCTTTTCTCAATGGAGAATTGGAAGAGGAAGTATATGTTGAACAACCTCCAGGCTTTGTAGATTCCAAACATCCAGATTATGTCTACAGGCTTGATAAAGCACTTTATGGACTTAAGCAAGCTCCTAGAGCATGGTATGAGACTTTAGCTCAGTTTCTTCTGGAAAGTGGATTCAACAGAGGAACTATTGACAAAACATTGTTCTATCTCAACCATGGCAAGGACTTACTTTTGATCCAGATTTATGTTGATGATATCATTTTTGGGTCTCCAAATGATAAACTTTGCAAAAAGTTTGCCAATCTAATGCAGTCAAGATATCAGATGAGTATGATGGGAGAACTTAGTTATTTTCTGGGCCTTCAAGTCAAGCAGAGTGAAGAAGGAACTTTTATTTGTCAATCTAAGTACACCAGAAACTTGCTAAAAAAAATTTGGAATGCAAGACTGTTCAAGTGCATCCACTCCCATGGCCACTGCAACAAAACTGGATAAGGATACTGGTAATTCAGTAGATATTACTGATTACAGAGGAATGATTGGCTCACTTCTCTATCTAACAGCTAGTAGACCAGATATCATGTTTGCTACCTGTCTTTGTGCAAGATTTCAAGCAGATCCAAGAGAACCTCACTTAACAGCTGTAAAAAGAATCTTTAAGTATCTTAAAGGAACAGCTGATCTAGGATTATGGTATCCTAGAGAATCAGATTTTAAATTAATAGGTTACTCAGATGCAGATTTTGCAGGTTGCAAAATTGACAGGAAAAGCACAAGTGGAAGCTGCCAATTTCTTGGAGGCAGATTGGTTTCTTGGTATAGCAAGAAACAAAAGTCAATTTCCACATCAACTGCAGAAGCAGAGTATATTGCTGCAGGAAGCTGCTGTGCACAGATTCTCTGGATGAAGAATCAGTTACTGGATTATGGGTTAACATATTCAAAATCCCTATTTACTGTGATAATCAAAGTGCTATTGCTATGACAGGTAATCCAGTTCAACACTCTATGACAAAGCACATCAGCATCAGGTACCATTTCATCAGGGAACATGTGGATGAAGGTACAGTGGAATTGCATTTTGTTCCCACAGATCAACAAGTAGCAGATATCTTCACAAAACCACTGTGTGAAGCTACCTTTTCAAATTTGGTAAATGAACTTGGAATGATTTCAGGTTTTTTCTCTAAATCTGCTTAAACTTGTTCTATGTTATCAGACTTTATGATCAGTATTTACAGAATTAATCTCTTTGTATATTCTGTGCATTAATTGATAAATGTCTTCAAGTACTGACTGTTGTCTGATATATGTGTCTAAACTCTGATAAGTGATATGTCTGTTTCAGTAACTATTCTATCCTATGAGGATAACTGTGCTAGATACTGACCTACTAGTCTTCAATAAACAAATGATCCCATGAAAGAAGTAGTTATTTCTGTGGAAATCTTATGACACAAGCAAATTCTGATAACTGAGCTTAGTTAAGTTTACTTTGTATATCTTATTACTAAGTCACAAATTAGAATAATGCTACTCATCTGTTTAAGTTCTGATACTAGTAAAACTGCTGAATGTACTAAGTGCTGATAAACCTCACTTATCAAAAGAAAAAAAAATCAAAGAATAATATCAGGTACTCCTTTGAGATCTAGAGTAAAAATGTGAAAGGGACGACCCAAGTGCATTGCTGGTATTAAGTAAATATGCATTAGAAAAGCAAAATATTTTCTTGGTGACTTTTCACACTCTATGATTACTGGAGAAATACTCTGATAATAGCATAAATTCTAATAAACAGTCGTGACTCACTTACACTGAGAAGCTTCTGTAAAATAGAATTTCAAAAGATGCATAAAATTAGCACAAAAACAGTAGAGGTGAACTCATGCATGAACTCATTTATCAGTAGGTTTCAGGATAATGACAGATCTTTAGCAAAATTTTAATTATGACTTACTTCTAAGATGTACTGAAGTAGATCAGACTTTACTCTTTGTCTGTTATTTAGCTTAATGCACACAAACATCACTCCATATGAATGATGAAATTTCTGTGGTGGTCTATGTTATTTAGATAAACAGTCATTGTGTCACTTCTGCACAAATTCTGAGGACAAGTTCTAGTTACACGTTCTGATGATTAATTTCTGACGTTCATAACTAAGAACTTGTATGAGTATTTACTAAGATAGATATTCCTTGTTCGAGTTAAGACATTATGTTCTGATGACTGTTAAGTTCTGGTATAGGTCTAAGTTCTGATTTTTCAGTCTAACCCTTTACTTAACTTATCTGTGAGTAAAATTTGGTAACAGTCTCAGATTAATTTCGAAATGTTGAAGTGGAAGATTAATAGTCTATGGTTAAAACATAATGACACTCGTTCTTGAACAGTTCACTCTTGTTCCATGTGCACATTCCTTTTCCAATGACTGTTATTCTTTTTCAAAGTCTAGGGAGACGAGGTAGATTTAATTCTACCTGTCTGCATTCAATATCTTCGCGTCTCCTGGCATTCTCTTGCCTATATACACAGCCACTTCACATTAGTCTTTTCATCACACTTGTATCACAAATTCAGTCTTGTTTTTCATCACAAATGGCTGAATTTGGCTGGTTCTACAATTACGGTGATGAGACTGTGCATGTCTTTTTGAATGGAATTCCAACTCCCTACCCTATCACCAACATCCCTCACAATCTCTGGATTCAATTTCCAGAGGTTATCAAACGTGATCTGGTGGCCGTTCGAAGCGACCTTCACCTTCGTCGTATCCGTCAGCAAGAGCGAATCATTCGACTCGCCATCTTGTTTGTCGAAGATAGGAAGAGGAAGATGACTTAATCTCGTCTTCTTCCTGTTCTTCTTCATCCTCAGCTTTGTCAGGCTTCTTAGCTAGGACTAAAGCTGTTGACGTTAGGATTAGAAGCTTAGGGAAAATCTTGTATTGATGTAATTTCTATTTCATTTATGTATTGACTTGATATATTAATGAAAATTGTTTTTACTTCAAGATTTTATCTCTGAGTTATTTTATCTTGTGTTGTTAAATCCTGCTTGATATTCTGATGACCATTTAAATTTTGTCTTAAGTTCTGATTTAAGTTCTGATTCTTTGTCAGCACTTATTCATCGAAATTAGTTTTTCCTTGAAACTCGGCAAATGGGTAAGTATTGATTACTGTTTTCTCGAGCCCAGTAACTATCCGTTATTACTGCATGTCTGACAGGTGTCCAACGGTAATATTTCTTTTGTATAAGTACAGCAGAGAGAAGATTTCTTTAATCTTTTTAATTTCTTCATCTTCTATCTCTCTTCTTACTTTTACTCTCCTTCACTTTACTATTTCCGTTGTTTTCATACAGATATTATCTCAAACACCTAACAGGCATACTTGAATTTCAATATTTTTCACATGGCACCAAAGGATTTAATCATTGATGGAGCAAAGTTTGTTCCAAACAACTATGCTGCAATTCTGATCATGCTGACGCTCCATCTGAATTGCATTTTGTGCAAGATCTTCTTGCACATAGTGAGGTTGGGTACGCCTTAACTCAGCCTGAATTATTTTCAAGTCAACAAGTTCTGCGGTTCTGGAGGACTGGAATTTTTGATGATGGTGGTAAACGAGGAACTCCCAGTATTATCTTCCAAGTGGGTGATTCTTCCTATGTAGTCACTCCTGGTACAGTACGAAGAGCATTACATCTTCCAGAAGATTGTACCTTCTCTATACCAGAGGAATCAGAACTTCGGGGGTTAATGACTGATTTGGGATATGAACAGAGTCTGACGAAACTTGGACAGTTGAAACGGGCTCATATCAGAAGAGAATGGAGTTTCTTCTTCGATTGCATCACCAAGGCTTTTGGGAACAAATGTTCTAATTATGATGTTATCCCAATTCTGAGTCAGCACATCGGGTATGCTATTATCCATCAAACTCATTTTGATTTTGCAACTGGAATAATTGGTTTTATTGGGGATAGGATGACAGAGGATCGAGATGTTGTTTATTTTGCTAGATTCTGTCAACTTATCTATACGTCTTGTACTGCTGACCCCAGTTAGTCAGCACTCAAACCCCACCTTTTAAGGTTGCAAAAAGGTACTTTAACGACCTGATAAATGCTGACACAAAGAAATCAATGGTGAGACAATTACAGATTCCTCAGTCTGTGAAACAGATTCTGGTAAATGCTGATCCAGCTACTTACAAATCTGTTTACTCAAATGTTCAACCAACTCACCATAACCAAAATCCATCAACCTCAGTCCCTACCTCTCATTCTACTCAACCTACCCTCAGAACTTATCTCAAATCATATCTCTCCACTTCACAGACTGCTCAACCTTCTTCTTCAGCACCTACTGTGAAGCCTACATCCTCTAAGCCAAAGAGAACAAAGACTGTTCCTCAAACATCTCAGAAGAAGAGGAGGATTACTTTGAGAGATGAAACAGATTCTGAAGATCAGGTTCCTTCTTCAGAACCTATGATTTATGAAGCTGAGAAGGAAACTTCTCAGAAGGATTCTGCAATTGGGGGTTCTAGGCTTCTCAAGAGGCTTAGACGTATGACTGTTCCTGCAACTCCCAAGGAATCCAAATCAACAAGGAAGTACAAGAAACAGAGGGCACAGAGGCCAGTTTCAGATGATGAGGAGGAAGCAGCTAAGGAAGGGGATCAGGAATCTCTGATCTCACAAGACAAGGAATTTGCTCCAGTCACTTCTTCTCCATCAACTCCATTTCAGGAACCTGTATCTGACAAGGCAAATTTACCTTCTTTATCTCTTGTTGATCCAGGCACAAGTGCTGAAACTGATATTCAGAACTTGGTTGTGCCTGCAATACTTTTCTTAGAAGCTCCAACAGCAAATAATCCTTCCACAACACCTGTTACTGATGCTGTTCAAACTCCTGAGTTATCACTAACACCTTCTCTGCATCAAGATGATGATCAGATTTTAGGTGAGCATCAGGATATGGCTGTTGATCAGAACTTAGTATCA
This sequence comes from Apium graveolens, assembly GCF_009905375.1. Taxonomy (NCBI): domain Eukaryota; kingdom Viridiplantae; phylum Streptophyta; class Magnoliopsida; order Apiales; family Apiaceae; genus Apium; species Apium graveolens. The sequence continues at coordinate 295,007,471 of NC_133650.1, forward strand.
GATCAGCAATTAGAGGATGTTGAAGCCTCCATTGCTACTCATACAGTTGTCTTATCAGAAGATACTGATTCTTTAAGTTCTGATGCTGCAAATGTTGGAGATACTGGTGAAGCTGCTACAACTGTAGATGCTGATGCAGCAGGTCCTTCAGGACATACTCCTCCACTGACTCTTCCTAAGTCTGAACTGCTAAAGGAGTTTGTTATCAGGGATGCACCAGTACCTTGGAGTGAAACTCCTGCAGGACAGGAGTGGACTAAGGAATGGAACTCAGTTTCATGTGTTCCAAATGCTTTACATCTTGCTGAGCACTTGACTAAAGCTGATGAAATGTTAAATTCTGATGATTTTAAAACCCAGCTTAGAGTCACTGCATTGAGTACTAAACATCTACAAGGTCTTCATTCCAACACTCATGCAGAGCTACACAAGATTCAGGAGAACTTTATTAAACAGGAACAAGTTTGGAAACTTGATAAGAAAAAGTTCTTCCAACCTACCATTGACAGGGTTGCTTATATTGAGAAAACTCAAGAGAAGCAACAAGGTCAGATTGATCAAATTCTGACAAATCAAGCTTCTCAGCAATCGCAACTTACTGAAATCCAGACCTCAGTGGAACTACTTATCTCTCTTTTATTACCTGCTGATGCCAAAAAGGGGGAAAAGGTAATTAAGTCCAAATGCAAAACCAACAAGTCACTGCGAGGACAGGATGATGGAAAAGATGACCAAGGAAACTCTGGAGTGGGTAGTGGTCATAGTCAAGGTAGAAGATTTACATCAAGACAAGCTAGTCACAGAACAAGTTCTGATACTGGGAAAAGAATAAGTTCTGCTGCTGGTAAAAGGATAAGTTCTGATGAACTTCTAGATCTTGATGAGGAAATGTCAAGACAGTTATTTCTTCAAGAAAATCCAGGGATGGACTTGGAAAGTTTAAAGGAAGAAGAAGCCAGACTTAAATCAGAGAAAGTCTCATCTAAATCTGAAGCTTCTGGTAAAAAGTTACTTCCAAAACCTAAAGGTATTGTGATCAAAGAGAGGATACTTACTGAAGAAACTTTGGCTAGATCACAATCACAGATAGATCCAAGATCCAAGGGTAAAGAAAAGGTTGGTGAACCTATCAAGCCTTATGTACCTCCTGAGGAAGAAGAAATTACTGATGGAAAACATAATCTTGCTCTGACTTCAAGAAAAATTCTTAAAACAACCTCTGACATGGCTAAAGTTGTTCAGAGTCAAGAAATTGTAAGTTCTGATATTCAGAAGAAGCAAGTAACCTCTGACAGTGCTCAAGTTAACTTGATATCGGAAGATAAATCTAAAACACTCCTACCAGGATTCACTAAAGCAAAACAGACTCAATCTTTGAAGACTACTTTAAGTGGTTTTGAAGCAAGAGTAGTTACTGGAAAGGAAGCTAGAGATAAAACTGGATTGGGAAGTGCTGATGAAAGAAGAGTACACAACACTACTGATGATCCAACTTCCTTGAGTGAACCAGGTATTGGAGCAACTCCTGAGAGATTGAATCAACTAGAATCTGTACAGATGGTTTATCATACCTACTTGAAAGAATACATCATGTTGTATTTCATGGCAGATGGTAGGGTTTATCATATAAGACAAAATGCCATTCCATTGAAGTATTTTGAAGAATTGGAGCATGTATTATTCTTACTTCAAGTGGATGACAGAATAACAGAGACTGCTGCAAACTACTTAAAGGAACAGATTCAGAGACAGAAAAGACTTTATTCTGTTAAGTCTGACAGCAGATATGTTCCAAAGTACAGAAATCACAATGGTGATATTATTGATATGAAGCCTAATACTGCACAGATCAGAACATATCTTGGTATTAAGGGGCTTGAATTCAATCTAGAGTCTAACAAAGCTTATGTCATAAGACTAGATCGGGAGTTGAGAAAAGCAAAGATTAATGATCTCAGAGCTGCAATATTTCAAACTGGTGAAGATACTGCAGAGCTTAAAGATGTCAAACGGAGGATGATTGATGAACTCAGATATGCTGAGAAATGTTTGTTGAAGAATTATCTCAGAACAACTCCTGACATCAGAGAGATTGGAAAATGATGAAGCCAAGTCGAAGATCTACAACTGCTTAAATTCTGATATTTATACAGGTTGAAGTTGTTATCAGAAGTTGAATTGGTAAAAACTTTAAGGACTGTAAGTTGTAGTTATCTTGTCTATTTCTCATGCATTTGTACTTAATGTTTTTGACATCATCAAATATCTGTTAAACTTGTATATTTTGTTAATTTACAAGTTGGGGGAGATTGTTAGATATATTTGATAATGTCATGGCTAATATGTTTTATGTTTAGATTTCAGATCTTATTTGAACAGAACAAATCAGTACTTAACTGATCAGTACTTATACTGGAAGTCAGAACTTAAGGTACTGGAAGTCAGAACTTAAGGGATATCAGTACTTATGTTATCAGGAGATAGATATCAGAACTTAAGTGCTGAAGGACGATCAGATAAGGACAGTAGCTGATTAAAGTTAAGAAGATCAAGATAAACATAAGAAGAGATATGCATGAAGAAGGAATTCCGTGAAGAATGGAATACTTGGAATAGAAGATATCTGATTGATATATTTTAGGAAGCAGAATTATATTCCATATCAATTAGCGAATATCTTGTAACTGTGTAGTATATAAACACAGAAATAGAGTTTACACTAGAAGTGTTATCGTTATCGAGAATATTATTTATTATAACTCTAGAAGCTCTCGTGATATTTTGTTCATCACTGAGAGATAACAGTTCCAGATTGTAACAGAGTTTATTGTTTAAATAAAGTTTGTTTTCTGTTACATAAGTTCTTGAAGTTTGATTTGATTGTAATAAACACTGTATTCACCCCCTCTACAGTGAAAGTGTGACCTAACAAAGACAAAATCCATATGATCTGGATCTTCAAAACCAGGAGGTTGCTCTACATATACCTCTTCATCCAGCTTTCCATTCAGAAAGGTGCTCTTGACATCCATTTGATAAACTTTAAAGTTTGAAAATGCTGCGAATGCCAGAAATATCCTGATGGCCTCAAGTCTAGCCACTGGAGCATAGGTTTCATCATAATCAATACCTTCAGCTTGAGAATACCCTTTAGCTACCAGTCTTGCCTTGTTTCTTGTAACCACACCATCTTCATCTAGTTTATTCCTGAATACCCACCTTGTACCAACAGCTTTCTTGTGTACAGGCCTAGGTACCAGTTTCCAGACTTGTTGACTTTCAAACTGATTGAGTTCATCTTGCATAGCAATCACCCAATCTGGATCAGTTAGTGCTTCTTCAATTTTCTTAGGTTCCATCTCAGAAAGAAATCCTGAGAACAGACACTCATTTTGAGTAGCACGCCTAGTTCTGACTCCAACATCTGGATCACCAATAATCAACTCAAAAGGGTGAGCTTTATTCCAGACAGTCTGTCTTGGAAGATTTGATCTTGATGATTCGCCTTGAAATTCATTGTGATGTTGTGTCCTACTAGATGATCCTTCAGCATCTCCCCCTGAGTTGTTGCCATGTTGACTTGAAGATTCTCCGTCAGTAGCAGTGGTATCTCCATTGTTTCCAGAGTTTCCATCACTATTACCTTGAGTATTATCAGGATTAACAGGTTCTTCAACAGCAACAACCTCAGGTTCTTGACCATGTTCTGACTCTGAATCTGACGTATCATCAAACTTCAGTTTCTCAGAAGGATCTTCAGTTTGGATACTAGAGAGTTTAGTGTCATCAAATGTAACATTGACACTTTCAGTTACTTTGTGTTGATCAATGATATACACTCTATATGATCTTCTTCCATATCCAACAAAAATACCCTCATATGCCTTTGCCTCGAACTTACCACGACGATCATCTCCATCCTTGAGCACGAAGCATCTGGCACCAAATACATGAAAGTATTTGATAGAAGGTTTCTGTTCATTCAAAATCTCATAAGGAGTTTTCATGAAGTCTTTGTTGATTAGAGTTCGATTCTGAGTATAACATGCAGTATTGACAGCTTCAGCCCAAAAGTACATTGGAAGACCTGATTCATTTAACATCGTTCTTGCAGCTTCAATCAATGTACGATTCTTCCTTTCTACCACTCCATTTTGCTGAGGGGTTCTAGGAGCTGAAAATTGTCTGGTAATCCCTTTGTCTGTACAGAATCCATTTAGAAGTGCATTCTTGAATTCTGTTCCATTATCTGACCTTATTGCTCTAACAGGGACGTTAGAATCTAACTCAATCATCTTGATATGATCAATCACAACTTGTGGTGTTTCATCCTTAGAGTGAAGAAATAAAACCCACGTATACTTGGAATAGTCATCAACTATCACAAGACAGTAACACTTCTTTGACATAGAAAGGATATTAACTGGACCAAATAAATCCATGTGCAATAATTGCAGAACACCAGTTATGGAAGATGTGTCAGTGCCTTTGTGACTTGCTTTCTTTGACTTTCCTTTCTGGCAAGCCTCACATAGTCCTTCTGGAGAGAATTCCAGCTGAGGCAGACCTCTTACCAATTCTCTTTTGACAAGAGAATTCATTGTCTTGAAATTGAGATGGGAAAGTCTCTTGTGCCATAGCCAACTCTCATTTGACGATGCTTTTGCATAGAAACAATTGACTTCAAGATTGCTTCCAGAGTTCATGTCAGCTACGAACAGATTTCCTTTCCGTATTCCCATTAAGGAGGGTTTTTCACTTTTCTTGTGCAGAATCTGACACTTCAGCTTGTCGAATAAAACATTGTAGCCGTTGTCACAGAACTGACTAATGCTAAGCAGATTGTGTTCAAGTCCTTGCACAAGATATACATTTTCAATGATAACATTTCCAGCTAGCAAACAGCCATATCCCTCCGTTAAACCTTTGCTGTTATCTCCAAAGGTAACCACTGGGCCAGCTTTCTCAACCACATTTGATAGCAGGGCTCTATCTCCGGTCATATGTCTTGACGATCCACTGTCAAGAATCCACACTACCGGTTGTACCTGTTTAATGCCCTGCAATACAAATGGATTAGAACTTCTTCGGAACCCAAGCTTGGCTGGGTCCGGCATACTTGTAAAATTGGCCTTTATCAGGCAAAACAACATTCTTAATTTCACTATTCTCAACATTCTCAATGACTGAACATTTGACCTTTAAAACAGCCTTATCAGATTTATGTTTAGGCTTAGGCACAAATGTCTCCTTTCTAGCTTTAGGAGGACTAGCAGTCTTAGACCTATCATGCTTTCTATTATTCACATGCTGACGAGGAGTAGTCTTATCATTAGAAGCATGCTTACCATTAAAATAAGCAAACAACAGATTAAAAGCACAAGACATACAATCAGGAACACCACATGCTTTATGAGAAGGATTAACAATAGGCAACTTATGCATGGTAGACATGGCATTTGTGCTATCCAACTCATGTGTGTCTGAGTTAGTCTCAGTTGCTTTCACAACCTTGACTGGAACTTTTGACACACTTGACTTGGAGACAGCTTTCCCATTAGCATTATCTTCAGCACGGATTTCTTCTTGAATAATAAAAGAGGTCTCATCAAATGGTTCAGCAATTGATTCCTTATAGAGGGGTTCATCAACACCCTTAAGCACATGTGGTACTTCCCTGCCTTTAGCACATACATGAGGAGGGGAGTTTATGCCTAATTTTCCAATAGCAGCATTGTAATCATAACCTATTCCATGTGTTTGATTAACAGCTTGCTTATTGTAAAACTCTTTGGACTTCGAACAAGAATTAAAGTAAGCTTTAACCTTAGCCTCAATACCGGTGATCTTGTCTTTGAGAATAGTTTCGAGTTGTCTATAACAGTCAACTCTATTCTCTAGAAAAGATACTTGGTCTTTAAGTTTATCTTGATTAATGTGCACAAGTCTTAATTCATTGACCTCTTTCTCAAGGTCTTTGATTTGTTGATTTAACAATTCATTATCACGACGAGCACAATCTAAGTTACCTCTTAGATGATAAACCATTTCAGCATCAGAAAGTTTTACCTCTTTTCTTGACGATGAGGTGCTTGCATCACTAGCCATGAGAGCAAGATTCCCAACTTCTTCATCTTCACTGTCAGTATCATCCCAGCTTCTTCCCTTTGCCAGGTACGCCCTTTCAGATTTACTCTTCTGATTAGAATCGTAAGAGTTCTTCCTTGCTTGTTTTGGCTTCCTGCATTCTGTGGCAAAGTGTCCCAACTCATTACAGTTGAAGCATCGAATGGTGCTTCGATCAACCATCCCTGTTTTATACCCACCACTGCTGGTGTTAGAGGATGAAGATCCACCTTTCTGGAATCTGTTGTAGTTGGACTTGTACTTGAACTTGGGATTCCTCTTGAATCTGACATTTGAGAATCTCTTGACAATCAGGGCCATTGACTCATCCTCCAATTGCTCCAGTTCTTCCAAGGAATAATAATCATCTCCTGATTGATTTGTAGTAGGTGAATCAAATTCTGCTACTATCACATTATCTTCAACCTTGGAAGACTGTACCATTCTATCTGACTGTTGAGATTGTTGTTGATATAGTGGTTGTTGTTGTTGTTGTTCATCAGCTACCAGAGCAGTAGACGTGCTGACCACTCTTCCTTTCCCGTAAACTTCCTTCTGCTGAATCTGCTCCAACTCATAAGTCTTTAACACACCATAGAGCCTTTCCAAAGAAATCTCACTCAGATCTCTTGCTTCTCTTATGGCAGTGATTCTATGTTCGAGATGAGTTGGCAGTGTTAAAAGGAACTTTTTATTGACCTCCCTGATGGAATAGTATTTACCATTAATGTTCAAGTTGTTGATCAATGCATTGTACCTCTCAAACACTTCAGTGATTCCTTCTCCTGGATTAGATTTGAAGTATTCATACTCAGAGGTTAGGATTTCTAGTTTGTTCTCCCTAACTTCCTCTGTGCCTTCATTAATAATCTCAATAGTTTCCCAGATATGTTTAGAATCTTTACAATTCATCACATGTCTGTTCATTAGGGGATTAAGGGAATCTACTAAGATTAATTGAAGGCTAGCATCCAGGGAAGCTTCTTCTATTTCAGCAGGAGAGAAGTCCTCAGGATCCTTCACATAAGTTCTCGCTTCGGTGATCACCACATCATTCTCTATTACCTCTGGTTCAATAACCATAGGAATTTTTGGACCCTTCTTCAACACTTGCAAATATTTGGGATTAGCAACCTGTAAAAACAGTAGCATCTTCTTCTTCCACATCACATAATTTTCTTTATCGAAAAGTGGAATTTTAACGGTTCCAACTTTTTGTGTAGTCATTATGAATTTTTGAGTGAATAAAAATTCAAGAAGTGAAAGAAACACAAAAGTCTAGGATCTTGATTTGTACGTTAATCAGAAGGCTCTGATACCAATTGTTAGGTCCCAATTTGTTTGTAGAAGGGGGGGTTGAATGCAAACAATACCGTTTCGTCGAATAAAATGCGGAATAAAATTGTGAAACAAAATTCAAGTTAAATAAAACTTTTATTAAACTTGAAAGGTGTTACAACTACGGTATCGGTTACAAGGGATTAATCTCAAATCAATTATTACAAATTTAGAATAAATTCGACATGAACTTTTTCTATTTTTGTAATTAAAAGATCAAATGCTAAAAGCGATTTGAGATTAAGTTCTAGGGATTTTAATCCGCTAGATAGATATACAAGAACAAGATAAGTATTTCTAGTTGATTGGATTTAACTTTACAATCTAGAAAATTGATCTTGAAGTTGCAGAATAGATGAAATATTTTTCTGCTGCTTTTTCTTTTGTTCTTGTGGTGTGTTCTGTTTGATTGCTGAATAAACAAAAAGTCTTCTGCTTCTTTTATCAAACAGCCGAGATGAATGAACTGCAATGACAATTCTTTGAACCAGCATGACTTTCGGTATGACAATTGATTGTCATACCGATTGTTACATAAGTACAATTCAGATTGTCTTGCAAAGATTAATAACAGATTTTTAATCTAATAAAAATTCTAACAAGACAATTAAATGAATTAGCATGACTTTCGGTATGACTATTGATTGTCATACCGATTGTCATATTAATACAATCCAGATTGTCTTGTTTCAATTTAAATAGATTTAAACCAATTAAAATTCTGTAATTCCTTAATATTAATTCTAAATTAATTAATCAATTTAATTCAATTAATTAATAAATTAATCCTTGCAGATATAATTTATTTTATTAATTAAATTATATGACTTAATTAATTAATGGAGAATTAATACTAACGCTGAGCAGCAACCATTCTTCTGACAATCTTCTGAAAGTCACTGAGACTTATGAATCAATTCCGTCACTTCAATGCTGACACTCGATGTACTGTCTGGTTCATGAGTGACTAACTTTCGTGACGTTTCTTCATGTCTTGACTCTGTTGTTCTGATTGAATCCTTGTAATAAATGATACCTTGACGAGATCTCTGTCACTTGATTAAATCCACGATCTTGATTTATATCACTGAGGCATGATCAAATTCTTGAACTTCTTCCAGTGAATCTTCAAGTCTGCAGATGAACAATGTTTCTTTATTCTTTGACAGATGTTACTTTGTGAGATCTCTCTGATGCTTGATCCACTATTTACTTATTACATTCTTATTTGAGTTGAGTTAAATACTCGAATAAACGAGTAGGCTATGACATATGCCTTTCATAAATCCTGATATATCCATATTCTGATGACCATTTTACTGTTGATTAAGTTCTGATCTTACATTATCAGTACTTATTTACTTGATTTAATTTTGGTCATTCTCATATTTGAATTTCTTCTCAGAATATTGATTTTGCAGTGAAAAATAATTGAATAAGTGGGAACAGTTTCAATTTTGAATTAAAACTGATTTACCTCGATTAATGGAACTACTGGGTAAGTGGAACGATTTTTCCTTGAAAAACTGCAAGTGGGTAAGTAATGATTACTGTTTTCCCGTGCCCATTAACTATTCAATATTACTGCATGTCTGATAGGTGTCCAACGATTATATTTTTTTTCAAGTATAAGTAAGACAGAGAGAAGATTTTCCAATCTTTTATTTACTTTTACACTTTATCTCTCTTTCTTTGCTTTTACTCTCTTTCATCTCCTGACGTTGGTTTTTCATACAGACATTTTTTCAAACACCTAACAGGCAACTCTTAATTTTCGATTTTTCTCATGGCACCTAAGGATTTGATCATTGATGGAGCTAAGTTTGTTCCAAATAACTTTGCTGCAATTCTCGATCATGCTGAAACTCTGTCTGAGTTGCATTTTGTGCAAGATCTTCTTGCACACAGTGAAATTGGGTATGCATTGACCCAACCTTCAGTCTTTTCAAGCCAATAAGTTCTGACGTTTTGGCGGACTGGGCACTTTGATAATGGTGGTAGACATGGTACTCCCAGTATTGTTTTCGAAGTGGATGATTCTACACATGTGGTAACTCCTGGTACAATTCGCAAGGCCCTACATTTACCAGAAGGATGTACTTTTTTAACCCCGGAGGAATCAGCTCTTCAAGAGTTAATGGCCAGTTTGGGATATGAGCAGAGTTTGGCTAAGCTTGGGCAGTTGAAACGGGCTCATATCAGAAATGAATGGAGCTTCTTTTTCTACTGCATCACTAAAGCTTTTGGGAATAAGTGTTCCAATTTTGATGCCATTCCTATAATGAGTCAGCACATCGGGTATGCTATCATTAACCAAACTCATTTTGATTTTGCAAGTGCTTTGATAGGCTTCATAGGGGATAAGATGACAGAAGATAGAAATGTAGTTTATTTTGCTAGATTCTGTCAGCTTATATATAACTTTTGTTGTACTAATCCCCCTCAACTAGCCAGTACCTTAATTCCACCATTCAAAATCGCAAAACGAGCCTTTAATGACCTGGTAAATGCTGACACTAAGAAAAAGGTTGTTAGATCTTTACAGATTCCTCAGTCTGTAAAACAGATCTTGGTGAATGCTGATCCTCAAACCTATAGATCTGTTTATCCTGATGTCCAACCTACCACCACCTCCCAAATACCACAACAACCATCAGAACATACCACTCATCCATCTATACCTCAACCATCCCTCAGAACATATCTCAAATCATATCTCTCAACTTCACAGACAACTCAACCTTCATCCTCAACACCTACTGTGAAGCCTTCATCTTCCAAGCCAAAGAGGACAAAGACTGTTCCTCAAACACCTCAGAAGAGAAGGAGGATTGTTTTGAGAGATGAGTCTGATAGTGAGGAACATGTTTCTACATCAGAACCTGTTGTCAAAGAAGCTGCGAAAGTTTCTTCTCGGAAGGATTCTGGAACAGGGGGCTCTAAGCTTCTCAAAAGGCTTGGAAGAATGACTTCTGCTGAATCTCCCAAGGAATCCCCACCTTCAAAGAGATACAAGAAACAGAGAGCTAAAAGGCCAGTTTCAGATGATGAGGAAGCAGCAGCTAAGGAAGGAGATCAGGAATCTCTGATCTCACAAGAACCAGAATCTGCTGAAGCCACTGCTTCTCCATTAACTCCACATCAGGAAGCTGCTACTGAAATGGCAAACACACCATCTGTGTCTCCTGTTCAAAAGACTGTATCTCCTGTTGATCCAGGCACAAGTGCTGAAATTGATATTCAGAACCTGGTTGTGCCTGATGTACTTTACTTAAAAGCTCCAACAACAATTAATCCATTCACAACACCTGTTACTGATGCTACTCAAACTCCAGAATTATCTACTACACCTTCTCTGCATCTAGATGATGATGGTTAGAATATAGGTGATCATCAGGATATGGTTGTTGATCAGAACTTGGAACCAGATAAGCACTTAGAGGATGATGTTGAAGCCTCAATTGCTTCTCATACTGTTGTTTTATCAGAAGATGTCGATTCTGTAAGTTCTGATACTGCAAATGCTGATAATACTGGTGATGCTGCTCTAACTGCAGATGCTGATGAAGCAGGTCCTTCAGGACATGCACCTCAACATACTGTTTCTAAATCTGAACTAGTTAAGCAGTTTGTTACAAGGGAAGTACCAGTGCCTTGGAGTGAAACTCCTGCAGGACAGGAGTGGACTAAGGAATGGAACTCAGTTACCTGTGTTCCATCTGCAAAGAATCTTGCTGAGCACTTGACAAAAGCTGATGAGATGTTAATTACTGATGATTTCAAAACACAGCTTCAAGTCACTAATTGAGTACTAAACATCTGCAAGGTCTCCATTCAACTACTCATGCAGAAATACATAAAGTTCAGGAAGAATTACTCAAGCAAGAACAAGTTCAGAAAATTGACAAGAAAAAATTCTTCCAACCTACCTTTGACAGAGTTGCTTATATTGAGAAGACTCAAGAGAAACAACAATCTCAGATTGATGATATTTTGAAAAATCAAGCTTCTCAGCAATCTCAACTTGATGCAATCCGAGCTTCAGTGGAATTGCTGATAAATGGCATTTTATACCACTTAGAACGTCTTAAAATGGCTTAAATTGGTGTCTTGAAATCAAGTATTTTGTGTATTTGATGCATTTTTCTAGTGTTTATGCATTTCAGGATTTTAGTTGCATTTCGGGGGAGGAATCATCAAGAATAAGCCTTGGCATATGTTCACCATTGCGAGAGGAAAGAAACGGGCAGATTACGGCGAAGAAACGGAGCGAAATCAGAATTTTTCCAGTAGAGGTCTGAGCGCCCGCTCAGCATTGCTGAGCGGCCGCGCAGCAAGCTGAGCGCCCGCTCAGCTATGCTGAGCGGCCGCGCAGGGTCGGGAAAAAAAGACAAATTATTTTAGGACTTCTACTTCTGTTTGGCTTCCACTTCTATGTAATCTGAGTTTTATGGGACTATTATATAAGTAGATTTGAGACGTTTTCACAAGTGTGGATTGAAGAAGATTGTGTTTTTACGCAAGGAGCGAAGGAGATAAGGAAGAAGACCGATTTAGCACACTGCAACGAAGAGGAAGCATATTTTCTTGTGATTCTTGTTTTTTTGTAACGTTGGATGCTAGTTTTCTTGCTTTGAACTTATTTACTCTTGTGACGTACTCTGTTTTAATATAATTAGTTTAGTTATTATTTTCTTGTGTTTGTTTATCATGATTTCATATGAACCCATGATGACGATAAGTGCTATTATGGGCTAATCGTGATCATGGGGTTGCAACGGATTTATTATGGAATTCTTTAGTTAATTGTTTAATACTTTAGTGTGTGATGATTGCATGATATCTAGTATTGGTTGTGCGTATTCGTCTTATGTGCGTCGCGAACATATAAGATAGGGTGTTAATCTCTTGTGAAGCGACGGTGGATCTTGAGATTTAGAACTTGCCATGCTAGCATAGGTTCATGTACGTTGTGCATGATTAGTGGGTAACTCTAACAGTTTTATTTTCCCTATATAATCAAAAGGAATAACTTGTGCTTAAATCGTTGTGTTGTCAATTTCTGTAGACATATGGGAACTCAACATAATTGATGACTATTCAACTTCTATTTTAATTGTGGATGCTTGGTAGAATGGTATTAGTACAATGAAAGTTGGCTTTTATCAGTTTCGTGTTATTCGATTAATATCATCACTGTCACATGCTAAAGGTAATAACAATGGCTATAGAAGGAAGTAATAATGAAGTTGTGATCTCATGAGTGTTTTATTATTGATAAATTGAAGTGTTAGTTAAGTGATTAATTAAGTAGTTAATTATAGTTAATATTTAATCAACAATTTTAAGTGTTAGTATCTTAACATTGAGAAGTAATCATACATTGGTGAGTGAGTTAATTAGACAATAATTTAGTCTGAGTCTCTGAGGGAATGAACTAGAAAGTATTCTATATTACTTGCGAACGCGTATACTTGCGTGAATATTAGCGCGTGTTTTCGCCCTAACAATTGCTTGTCTCTCATCTCTTACCTGCCGATGCCAAAAAGGGGGAGAAAGTAATTAAGTCCAAATGCAAAACTGATAAGACACTGAAGGGGAAAGATGATGAAAAAGATGACCAAGGAACCTCTGGAAGGGGTGGAGGTCATAGTAAAGGTAGAGGTTTCTCATCAAGAAAAGCTGAAATCACAAGTCACAGGACAAGTTCTGATACTGGAAAAAGAATTACTTCTGCTACTGGTAAAAGGATAAGTTCTGATAAACTTTTAGATCTTGATGAAGAAATGTCAAGACAGTTATTTCTTCAGGAAAATCCAGGAATGGACTTGGAGAGTCAAATGGAAGAAGAAGCCAGAATTAAATCAGAAAAAGTCAAATCTAAATCTGAAGCTTCTGGTAAAAAGAAATTTCCAACACTCAAAGGCATTGTGATAAAAGAGAGAACAAATCCTGAAGCAATCATGGCTAAATCACAACTGTAGATAGATCCAAGGTCCAAGGGCAAAGAGAAAGTTGGTGAACCTATCAAGGTTTATGTACCTCCTCTGAATGAAGAAATTACTGATGAAGATGCTGATCTTGCTCTGACTTCAAGAAAAGTTTTTAAGACAAACTCTGACATGGCTCAAGTTGTTCAGAGTCAAGAAATAGTTAGTTTTGATAAATCAAAGACACTCCTACCAGGATTCACTAAAGCCAAACAGACTCAACCTTTGAAGACTGCTGCAAGTGGTTTTGAAGCAAGAGTGGTTACTGGAAAGGAAGCAAGAGATAAAACTGGATTGGGAAGTGCCGATGAAAGAAGAATACTGAAGACTACCAATGAACCAACTTCCTTAAGTGAACCAGGTATTGGAGAAACTCCTGAGAGATTGAATCAACTGGAATCTGTACAAATGGTTTACCATACCTACTTGAAAGAACACATCTTGTTGTACTTCATGACAGATGGTAGGGTTTATCGTATAAGGGAAAATGCCATTCCACTGAAGTATTTTGAAGAACTGGAGCATGTATTATTCTTACTTCAAGTGAATGACAGAATAACAGAAAGTGCTGCAAACTATTTGAAGAATCAGATTCAGAGACAGAAAAGGCTTTATTCTGTTAAGTCTGACAGCATATATCTTCCAAAGTACAGAGATCACAAGGGTGATATAGTTGAGATGAAGCCCAATATTGCCAAGATTATAACTACCTTTCTGGGTTACAGGGCTGTGGAATTCAATCTTGAGTCTGATAAGGCATATTTGATCAGACTGGATCAGGACATAAGGAAAGCTAAAATTAATGATCTCAGGGCTGCAATCTTTCAAACTGGTGAAGATTCTGCAGAACTTAAAGATGCTAAAAGGAGGATGATTGATGAACTCAGATATGCTGAGAGATGTTTGTTGAAGAACTATCTCAGAACAACTCCTGACATCAGAGAGATCAGAAGATGAAGCCAAGTCAAGATCTACAACTGCTTAAATTCTGATATGAATACAGACTGAAGTTGTTATCAGAAGTTAAAGATTGGTAAAGCTTTAAGGACTGTAAGTTGTAGTTATCTAGTCAAATTCTCATGCATTTGTACTTAATGTTTTTGACATCATCAAATATCTGTTAAACTTGTATATTATGCTAATTTACAAGTTGGGGGAGATTGTTAGATATATTTGATAATGTCATGGCTAATGTGATTTATGTTTAGTTTTCAGATCTTACTTAAACAGGATAAATCAGTACTTACTGGAAGTCAGGACTTAAGGATATCAGTACTTATATTATCAGGAGATAATTATCAGAAGATGGATATCAGAACTTAAGTACTGAAGGACGTTCAGATAAGGAAGGTAGCTGGTTAAAGGGAAGAAGATCGAAATGAACATAAGAAGAGATATGCATGAAGATGGAATTCTATGAAGAATAGAATACTTGGAAGAAAAGATATCTGATTGATATATTTTAGGAAGCAGAATTATATTCCATATCAATTAGCGATTATCTTGTAACTGTGTAGTATATAAACACAGACATAGGGTTTACACTATAAGTGTTATCACAATCGAGAAGATTATTTATTGTAACCCTAGCAGCTCTCGTGATATTTGTTCATCACTGAGAGAGAACAATTCTATACTGTAACAGAGTTTATTATTTCAATAAAGTTTATTTTCTGTTACTTGAGTTATTAGAGTTCGATTTGATTGTACTATACATTGTATTCACCCCCTCTACAGTGTGTGTGTGACCTAACAATTTATGAAATATTGGTTCGTGTTCCATCGTATTGTACCGATAAATTAGTTACTTAGCCGCTAAGTAACTGTAAAAACGATCCGATTTGATACCCGTATTGGATAATTATCCAAACCGGGCTTTTATAAAACACTTTATACGAAATAATGTAATAATATCCCATCTTTCGAGATTGCGGGTTTTGTTGATTCACCGAAATGGTTATTGTATCGAAAATTTTGCACCGGGTCGCGCACGGGTCAAATCGTAATCCGGATTGAAAAAGTCAAAACACGGAAAATGTCCGGAATTACCATATTAGGTTAGGAAGGAGTTTTCGGAAGAGTTTCGAGTTGTAAAAACGTAAAAACGGTTGAAGTCGGACGGTTCCCAGCTTTATAAAATAGTTTTGTAATTATTCAGAAAATAATTAATAAATTCATAAATTTATATAAAATCATATAACAGTTCAAAAATTACCAGAAAAATACCTTAATTATCTAAATTTTATTCTGGACATAATAAAATTAACATACCTATACTTTACCACAACACCAATCATCAAATAATTCACCAAAAACCACATAATAATCATTTATCGATAAAAATAATTACACGCAATATCCCGGATATTACAATTATTCTTCACCAAACAGTTTATTTTCATTCTGAGGCATGATCAGGATTGATCTTCTTCCAGAGATTTATTCCTAGCTTATGGGCTGTTTATTGAAAAATACTCCAGTCTAGTCTATATAAACATTTTTTCAGACTCGAGAAATATTATTACAGACTACATAAGATTACAAGTCAACTGAATCTCATGATTGTCAATTTGACTTAGTCTTGTTATGTAAATACATATCTTGCACGACACTTTAGAGTTCGCTTCTAAAGATTTGCAGGAATTCTATCATGATAAGGGCGTGATACACCAGACCAGTTGTAGTTATACACCATAATAAAACAGAATTGTAGAACACAAACACAAGCACTTCTTAGAGACTGCTGGAGCCCTTTTTCATCAGTCCAAGTTACCTGAAATTTTTTAGGGAAAAATGCGTGTTACGTGCTATAGAATGCCTCTCACAAGTATAAGTAATATTACTCCTTACCAAAGAATTTATAATGACCCTCCTTCTCTTAATAATTTTCGAGTATTTGGGTGTTCATGTTTTTTTTCTACTACTAAAGTTGGTCGTGGTAAGTTTTCACCTCGAGCCTCTGTTCCTGTTTTTGTTGGTTACCCTTCTACTCAAAAGGGTTATAAAGTTTTAGATGTTGTTACCCAGAAAATTTCAGCATCCAGAGATGTGATCTTTTATGACCATCATTTCCCTTATCATATATTGACTTCACCATCTAATTCTTATTATGAAAACACAATTTTCCTTCCACTTGTGACTAATTATGTCGAGTCACATTTTGACACTGAACCATCTATTCCACAAATAGAAAATATACCCACTGAGTCACAATCAGATATTCAAGTACAATCCTCATCTGAAGACAGTAATATTGATTCTTCACCACCTGTTTTGAGACATTCTACCAGAAATAGACAACCCCCTCAATATCTTTCTTCTTATCAATGCAATCTTTGGCAAACAGATAAATTGCAGTTCAATACCCACTGGTGTAATTTGGTAAGCTATGATGCCTTTGTTTCTTCACATAAAGCCTTCTCTTCTCATATCAATACTATTACTGAGCCTAAGAACTATAAGAAAGCTTCTGGTTAACATATTTGGATTGATACCATGAACAAAGAAATTAATGCATTAAATGAGAACCAAAAAAATGGCAACTTGTGGACTTACCTCTCTGGAAAAAAGCGATAGGATCCAAATGGATATACAAGGTCAAGTTACACGTCGATGGATCATTAAAAAGATGCAAAGAATGTCTAGTAGGTAGATGATGCATCAAATATACGGCATTGACTACGAAGAGACATTCTCCCCAGTCATTAAGATGAGTTCTTTACGGTGTCTTATAGCACTTGCTGCTAGCAGAAATTGGCCCCTTTATCAGCTTGATGTGAATAAGGCGTTCCTATACGGTACTCTCCAAGAAGGGGTTTATATGCAACTTCTTGAAGGAATGCCAAATCCTCACAATAAAGTTTGTCGTTTATCAAGTCAATCTATGGTTTGAAACAGTCCTCACGAGAATGGTTTGCTAAACTCCTTACTGAGCTCACTAATATGGGACATAGTCAATCAAAAAATGAATACAGTCTCTTTATCAAACGAACCGGCAGTCTCATTACTATTGTAGCTGTTTATATAGATGACATTATTATTACAGGTAATATTGCTTCTGAGATTACAATATTAAAATCTCACTTAAACTACTTATTTGGAATCAAAGATTTGGATATTTTACACTATTTTTTAGGTATAAAAGTGGGATATGTTAACGATGGTATCATTCTCGGCCAAAGAGAATTTGCCAAAGGGCTTCCCATAATCTGTGATTTTGGTCTTTCTAAACCAGCCTCTACTCCACTTCCATTATACTCTAAACTTAGTCACTCAGTTGGAGATTTGTTACCAGATGTTGAACTATATCGTTCCTTAGTTAGCAAATTGAATTACTTGACAAACACACGATCTGATATTTCCTTTGTTGTACAAACATTAAGACAATTTCTGCACCACCCGCTTACTAGTCATCTTGAGGTTCTTCATCATACACTACAATATGTCAATCATACTGTAGCTTAGGGCATCTTACTTAAAGCTACAGATTCTTTATCTATTCGAGCCTTCTCCGATTCCGAATGGGCCTCCTATCCAGATTTCAGATGATCTATCACTGGCTATTTACTCTTGTTTGCCGGTCTCCAGTTTTGTGAAAATCCAAGAAATAAAGCACTGTTTCACGCTCTTCTTCGGAAGCTGAATATAGGGCAATGGCCTCTGCAACTTCTGAGGTCAATTGGATCATTCGTTTACTTGAAGAAATGGGGTTTACCAATCTTAAACCGGTTACTTTGCACAGTGACAATCAATATGCACTTTATATTGTAAAGAACCCGATTTTTTATGATCGAACAAAATACGTAGAAATTGATTGTCATTTTACACGGGACAAGGTTTTGGAAGACTTATTACAATTGTTTTATCTACATACGCAACATCAATTTACTGATATCCTAACAAAAGTCCTCCCTTCTCCACATTTTCTAGAATTATTATCCAAGTTGGCTGTGTCTTTGCTTCCATCTTCATCACCACCCAAACTTGAGGGGGGATATTGAGATTAATCTCGGAAAAAACACAGCTCAACAACTTGACATCTCAGCTTAGCAGTGTTTACTTTATATTTGTATAAAGAGTTAATTGCAGTTTGCAATACTTATTTTTCATTTAAATTCAAAACTGTATACCTACTTTGTAAAATATAGTTTGCAACCCTAACTTTCAAAATCAAATACAACATGCATCCCCTTCATAATTTTCAGTTATAAAATTGGAATTGAGGTGTTTAATATTATTTTTATAATTTAAAACATTATAATATTAATGTCATTTATTTTATATTTTACTTAATATAATATTAATGTCAATTATTTTATATTTTACCCAATATAATATTAATGTCAATTATTTTATATTTTACTCAATATAATTTTTAAATAGTTAAAATATAGATATATTTAGAAATTTTATGATTATATCTATAAACATATATTTTGCTTGATAAATATATTTTAAGTATTTTAGCATTATGATTAATTTAGAGTATTACTAATAGAATACAACTCAATTCTAATTTATTACTTAAAATTGTGAAGGGGATGCATGTTGTATTTGATTTTGAAAGTTAGGGGTTGCAAATTGTATTTTACGTATAATGTTTTGAATTTAGATGAAAGATAGGGATTGTAAACTGGAATTAACTCTTGTATAAATATATAAACAGTTAGTTAGAAAATAACAACACAATAGACACATTTCGTGTGACACACACACAATGATATAATAGCTTAGCATGTAAGTATTGAGAGTTTATTAATGGAGTTCTTGTTCATGATCTTTATCTTCTACATTACTTAATCTACAATTTATATTAGTTACATTACTCGTCAAATAACAGATATATATTTTGTTCATCTCGGAACCATAGTTGTGGTGGTCAAGTAATTGGATGAATATGATGACGAATTTCCTTGGCATAGCTTTCTCTCGATGAAGAATCCAGGTTGTTTAGGCTGAGGCAGGGGAATTTCACTAGTTAGCATTAGTACCACGGTTGCCATGGTTGGCCTATCAGCTGGATATTGTTGCACGCATAACAACCCTATTTGGATGGCTCGAAACACTTCAAATTCATATTCCTGGCTGGACTGTGCAATGACTTCATCTACTAGCTCAAAAAGATTGCCATCCATATATATTTTCCATGCCTAAACAATTTGGTGACACATGTATAATTAGTTAATCATAGATAGACATTTTAAAAAATGTGTTATTCGAAGGCCTGGGAACTTACATGTCCGAGAAGGTTTAGATTGTGATCCAGATGAGTAAAATTTTTATTTCTCTTGCCGCTTACTATCTCTAACAACAGCACTCCAAAGCTATAGACATCAGATTTCATCGAGAATATGCCATCCGTCACATATTCAGGAGACATGTATCCACTGCATAAACATTTCATATAAATCATCAGATCTTAAAAATGGAAGAATCATTTTGTACCAATTGTTGATATTCTTACTATGTTCCAACTACTCTAGTTGTGTTGGCTCCAGTATCAGTCTCTCCGCAGATCCTTGCCGTGCCAAAGTCTGAAATTTTTGGGTTCATTTCACAATCGAGTAGAACATTGCTGGCTTTGAGATCCCTATGAATGATCCGCAGTCTAGAATCCTGATGAAGATAGAGAAGACCCCTTGCAATGCCGTCTATGATGTTACATCGCATAGGCCAGTCAAGCGTGTTGCTTTGGCTTTCATCTGTTCAAATGGTTAGTAGAGTTAATCCACTTCTAAAAACAGGTGATGTACATGCTAATAGTAGTGTAAAAGAACAAGGTGATGAAAATACAGTGGTAGAGTATCTGATTTGAAAGAAAAGACTATTTTTACAGAGGATAAATATACCAAAGATGAACGAGTCTAAGCTTTTATTGGGCATATATTCGTACACCAACATTCTTTCTCCTTCCTGTACAGAGCAGCCAATAAGCTTTACAAGGTTTCGGTGCTTGAGTTGAGCAATGCATGAAACTTCATTTTTAAACTCTTTCAGCCCTTGACTTGAATCCTCTGAGAGCCTCTTTACCGCTATTTCTTTTCCCTCAAGCATACCCTAAGAAGTATCAATGTGAAAGTGTCATTACTCATATTCAGCCATGGACATATATTCTGTCTTGAATCACTCTAATACTAGACCGTAAATCTTGAATGACTAACCAAACATGTTTGGTGGTTATGCTTTAAGGGGAGGAATGTAAAAACAGTGATTCTATTTGTCTGTTGATATCTATACATAAAACTTGTCTAAACGATACCTTATAGACGGGCCCAAATCCACCTTCTCCAAGCTTGGAGTTTGTACAGAAGCCATTGGTTGCATTAGCTAAGGTTGCAAAGTCAAATAATGGCAACTTTAAATCCCCATCAACATTGCCATTTTCCGCATCATTTTCTAAATTTATCCTTGTTATCTCTGCAATTTCCACTTTTAAACACATACAGTAAAACACTAAACACGAAGTTGTAAATAAAAACCGAGAATTTGGTGGATTTTTAGATTACCTTTTTTGGGCCGTTTCTTCTTCCAAATTACCCAGAGGCATACGCCAATCATCATTGTAGCAGTCAACAGAATAGGAATAATTATGTACTTTACTTTGATTTTTTCTTTCTTAGCTTCATATTTATCCAGAAAATAATGTCAATTCACTTGTTTGAAAATAAGTAGTAATAAATAAACCAGAATTACTAAGAAGACCATATGTGCAACCGGTAGTACTAAATTCTGTATTTAGTAAAGAAAAATTAAGCTTACCTAAAACAGAAGCAGCAAATTCAGAAGAAGCTTTTCTTACATAGAGATCTTGACCATTTTTGTTGAGTTCTTTAATATCAATAAGCTCATTAAACCATAACAAGCATCCGCTTCCGCTACCTCGAATATCTGTATTTGCATAAGCTGTACACGAGCAATTCTTCAAGCACACCCTCTTACACTCATCAAGACTCATATTCTTATCGAACCAAGAACCCTGAGTATCTGGTATTTTCAATCCCGGATGCAATACAAATCCATCTCCATCGCTGCAATTCAATTGTACTTTTCTTACACATCCACTTGACCAATCTGCAACATCCCATTCCATTTTATTTTTTGGTTCAAATCCATCCAAGCACTGGCACATGGGAGAATTTTCAGGGTTACAGCTCCCATAAGCCCCACACGACGCGTACCTATCACAATAATCTCCCTGAGGGTCAGGATAAAGTTGCCAAATTTGAGATTTTTCAATCCAGGTCCATAGTTGATAGTAACCTAGTGTGCTCAACAATATCACCGAATAAATTGAATCATTATGAAGTTTGTAATGTAAGTACACCTCCTTATCATTAAAAACAAAACCAAACGTATAAAGTGAGTTTTGTTTCAGCTCAGGTGTGCCAGAAAACCTAACACCATTCCAGGGGCCAGCTCGAAATTGTATTACAGAGCCTTTTGTCACGATTAGCTGTGGAAATCCTTTACGATCAATATGCAATTCATAAGAACCAGGGGATGGATCATCCGCGCTTTTCCAAGAGCTGAAATACCTTTCTAGCCCAGTTTCCAGATTCCACCCGAATTTGCAACCCGGTAAATTAGCACTTCCAGGAAAATCAAAGCTTTGCCACAAGTAATTTTCAGGGCCACTGTCTGTTTCATCTCTGACAACAAGATTTCCAGAATCCAGCAGCTGCAACACAGGTTTTTCCACGGATGTCGAGGAGTTTGATGACCAAACTACATGGTCAGAAGCATTGAGAATAACAAGATTCCCGTTGCTACTAAGTTGCAAGAGACCAGAAGTAGTACCAAGAGGAGTTTCTCTATTGGCAACCCACACGATTGTCTTTTTTGGTACCTTCTTGTACCATATACCAACGTATAAATTTTTGGACCTTCCAGGACTAAAAAAACCGAGCTCAAAATGACCACCAGCTGAAACAATAGAACTTCCATTTTTAATGTTTTGGCTTGCTCTTAAAATGTCTACTGCTGCTACTGCAGAGTATTTTGAGACAGAAAATGTATGCATGCACAGTAACAAAGTCAGCACAGCTGTTGTATAACTGGAGCCTTCCATTAACTTTGTTATACTATTACTGAGTGTTCTGAAGAGTTACTTATTAATGATGAACTTTTATTCCTTTTATAGATAGTTATTATTGAGGAAGATCACAAGTGGTTACAAGAATTATGGAGGAGGAACAAAGGTTTTAAAACATTAGCATTGATTACAAATAATTTATTAATTTCCTTGCTTTTATATTAAATTTTGTTATTAATAAGTTAAACATTTTTTTTTAGAATTTAACTGAAACCTGTAACATTTTAAATTTTGCAATTTTGAAATGTTAAAGAATGCTTTTTTTATGGTCAATAGAACTATTTATTAACTGGTATCCCAAAGTAGGAGAAATTATTTGAGAGGTTATCAAATTATACACTTTTATTGTACTAGTTGTAAGAGTGATATATATATATAGATATATATTATAAATTTTAGAGTAATTGATAAATCAAAATTATATCAAGAATTCACAATATTCTCATATTTATTATGAATAAGGAAACAACTTGTGTATTAACTCAAAATCAAATTATACACTTTTATTGTACTTGTTGTAAGAGTAATATATATATAGATATATATTATACAGTTTTTTCGAACATTTTATAATTTCAGAGTAATTGATAAATCAAAATTATATCAACAATTCACAATATTCTCATATTTATTATAAATAAGGAAACAACTTGTGTATTTACTCAAAAAAGACTTTAAAATATATAACACCTTTTTAAGTCTAATGTTGGTTAACAAATCATATTAAACTATATTAATTACATATTGATTAGATTACATTTGAGGAGTACTTGGTACATATTATATTTTTTTTGCTAAAATATAGTAATAACCTAATCAATTTTATCACAACCATTTACAGGAGTATTTACATCTTCATACAGACTCGTAAACATCTTCATAGTGGCTCCTATGAGTGGCAATAACACATTATTGACACATCTCTCCATCCGTATCATATATTCATATCAATGAATTTAATTTCTTATGTCAAAAATCAACGTGCAAATAATGAAAAAATGATGTTTTCATCCTTTTACTTTAAATTGAAGCGTAAATATATGGCATGTGGTAACATTTAGTGAGAATAACTAGTAGCACGAATACAAGCTAATGATAACAGTAACAAGATTTACAAATTAGTGTAGTCCCTAAATGCCTTGCCGAAACCTATTGTTCTTAACAAGGAACTCAACACAATTTATTTTAGATACTAATAGAAAAATAACTCATCTGTTGATCCTCTTAAAGTTAAATTTTAATATTCTAAGCTAAATCCCAGTGGAGGATAAGATTGGGTCAGGACTCCAGAGTCAAGTAGAAACATATCTTTCAACTGCAAGCAAAATCATAATTTTCAAGATTTTGTTTGCGAAAAAATTAATGAGGTGCTCCATCTCAATAATGTTTATGCATGTGTCGTAGACTAGTTCTAAAATGTACTGCTATATGAAGGTAGTTCGCATATTTATGGATGAACCTGAATTGACACGTCTCATTAATGTTACACAGCGGCCTCATATTGACAAATTCTACAAGTACATCTTGTTCTCAAAATATACTAGTAGTAATTGTCCATGTCTCATTATTGTTTTCCCTGTTAAGAAAACCAGGCTGTTGTGTGCATAGTCAATTCTCCTTTTTATCCCAGCTTCTGAACAATGGACATGTTTTGTCTGGCCCATCTTTTGGAGTCTGATGCATACACAATACACCAAAATGTTTTTTAGTTTTGGCCCATCTTACAGAGAATTTTGCAGACACATATTAGACCAAACTGAATTGAACATAACTGTTTTGGCTTTAAGTTGAGGTCAGGATTGTATGTTCAATGCTTATGGATTAGTTTGAGTAACCTGCTCCTTATTTATGTAATCTCCAGGCCCAAAAAGTTTTTATAAGTCAGTTTAGTTTATGATGTTTATAGATTTACTACATTCCTATGCAGCGTTGATGAATAAAATTAAGTGTGACAACTTACAAGTTTGAGATGAGTCTAGTCCCCTGATGAGTCTAGTTCCCCAAGTCTGAAATCTCCCAAAAGGCTTCTAGGCTAAAGTGTGATGATGAAGTAGCGAGCCCCTGTCAAGTAGCTAGCCCCTGTGTAGTGGTGCTTCACATATCCGGGGTGGCCTAATGAGTCTGATGGAATTGTGGATTAATGTGTTGAATAATGTTAAATTGATTTAGGTTCTTCTTTTAGACTTCTACCACCTTAAGGTACCTTAAAATTTTAGATAATTTCACTTAATATGATATGCTCGCGGATTTGAGTCCACCTGACCATGTGTTGAGTTTAATTTCACATAATGCTACTTACTGCTATTTCTATTCCGGTGTGAAGGATTAGCTAAAATCAGCATAACAAAATCTATACTATAGTTTCTATTGAACTGGAGCAATGCATATCTGCTTTAGTGAAATGTTTAGTTACACTTACTAGAATACTTGTAGAATCACTTGAAACTGGAATATTATGAAAATCAGTTGAAACAAAGATACTTGAGAATCAACAAATTTAGCAACTATTACCACATCGATATACATACTACTATTAGTTTACGACAACCTCTATCCATAATTATCTATCCTTGACTTCCTTCTAAATTTTGCTTAATTCTTGACTTGATAAACCTGATTCTCCACATTTTGTTTTTTTGCACTAGTACTGAAATGCTGAAGTAGTAATATTATTTAAAGGTCTTAAAAAAATTAAACAATAAGTAAATGTTCATCTGGGAACCATAGTGGTGACAGTCAAATAATTGAACGAAAACGATGAAGGGTCTCCTTCCCGCAGTTTCCTCTCGATGAAAAATCCTGGCCTTTTAGGTTGAGGCAGCGGAATCTTACTGCTTAGCATTAGTACCACTGTTGCCGTGGTTGGCCTATCTGCTGGATAATTTTGCACACATAATAACCCTATGTGGATAGCTCGAAACACTTCTACTTGATGCTCATGGCTTGACTTCCAAATTACCTCATCTACTAGCTCCAACACATTGCCATCTCTATGCACTATCCACGCCTAAACAAATAACGACACAAGTATAATTTAGTTAAATCTAAAATCAAAACAATTCTCTCTTTTAGTTGATGGGCTAGGCACCTACATGTCCAAGAAGGTTAAGACTGTGATCCGGATGACTAAAATTTTTGTTTCTCTTCCCACTCACTATCTCCAACAGCATTACCCCAAAGCTATATACATCAGATTTCACCGAGAATATGCCATCAATTGCATACTCAGGGGACATGTAACCACTGCAACAACAAATCATAATGTATCAGAATTTGGCTGAGGTAAGGACTACTTTGAAAAATTGTATAGATTCTTACTACGTTCCAACTACTCTTGTTGTTTCGGAACCAATTTCAGTCTCTCCGCAAATTCTTGCCATGCCAAAATCGGATATTTTTGGGTTCATCTCAAGATCGAGTAGAACATTGCTGGCTTTAAGATCCCTATGTATGATCCGAAGTCTAGAATCTTGATGAAGATAGAGAAGTCCCCTAGCAATGCCATTTATGATGCAATATCGCATAGGCCAGTCAAGCTTGTTTCTTTGGTTTTCATCTATTCAATGTTTATCAAAGTAATCAACAATTCGGAAACACAAGATGAAGAACATGCTAGTAGTCGTAGAATATCTGATTTGAAAAATTAGAAGGCAACATCATTACAGAGGACGGATGTACCAAAGATGAATGAGTCTAAGCTTTTGTTGGGCATGTACTCGTACACCAACATTCTCTCTCCTTCCTGCACAGAGCAGCCAAGAAGTTTCACAAGGCTTCGGTGTTGAAGTTGAGCAATGCACGAAACTTCATTTTTGAACTCTTCAAACCCTTGCCTCGAATTCTTTGGGAGCCTCTTTACAGCTATTTCTTTTCCTTCGTCGAGCATACCCTAAGAAGTATCAACAAGGCAATGTCACATTCTGCAATGGAATCAGTGAATTACTGAGGCATATTTTCTATTGTGATCACTGTATTAAAGAAACGATTATGCTTCAAATGTGTTGTTAGTGAATATTGAGTTTACTTATTTCCAGAGTTTGCTTTAATTCTCCACTACATAATAAGATACAGTCCAGCAAGCAACTGAGAAACCTTACCAGGTGGGAGCATAATCCAGCTCCCATGATAATTAACTGAGCACAAGCAGAGATGTGCACGAACAATATAACATTGATGGTAATGTGCATCAACATATTATGTATGTGACAAGAACTGTTACATAAAGTTATAAGCTATGAGATGTGTGCATCATAGATAATACAACAACAAATTAAATCACGAGGACAAATCAAAGATGTCGTAGAAATTTTATAGCAATGCAACTTTCATAGACCTGAAGACAGCCATGTAAAGCTCAAAATACAAAAGTTTGTGAACAGCCTCGAAGCAATGAAACTTGGACTTGCCCTGTAAACTTCTAAAATAGCGATAAAACTTTAGACCTAGATCAAATGCAGCGACATCATACTTCGTTACTTACCTTATAGACAGGCCCGAAGCCACCTTCTCCAAGCTTGGAGTTTGTCGAAAAACCATTGGTTGCATTAGCCAAGGTCGAGATATCAAAAATTGGCAACTCAACATCTTTGTCACCGTTCCCAATGCCCCCATTTTCATCGAAATAATGTCTTGTTATTCCTGCAATTTTCACCGGCAAAGGCATACAGTTAGAACTAAGCACAAGATTTCAAAAGAAAACCTTAAATTTGTTATACTAGTATATTACCTTCTCTACGTTTCCTGTTCTTCCTTAGCCACAAGCATGCGCCAAGCATTACTACCACAGTAAACAGAATAGTGATGATTATGATCCTTACTTTAGACCTCCCTTTTTTAGCTTCATGTTGATTCACTAATTACCAGGAGAAAAAGGAAAATCAAATATGTAATCAGTAGTACTCAATTGTTAGCAGAAGAAGATATATGAAGTTCACCTAATTCAGATGCAGCCATTCTTATGTTAAGATCTTGACCATTTTCTTTCTGCACTCTAATATCAACAAGCTTATTAAACCATAGCAAGCATCCACTTCCAATGCCTCTAATATCCGTATTTGCATAAGCTGTACACGAGCAATTCTTTAAGCACAACCTCTTACACTCGTCAAGACTCATATTCCTATCAAACCAAGAACTCTGAGTGTCTGGTAGTATCAACCCTGACTGTTTCACGAATCCCTCACCATCCGCACAACTCAATCCTACTTTCCTCGCACAACCATTAGACCAATCTGCAACATTCCAGTCTTTCTGAATTTTTGGTATAAATCCATCTAAGCACTCACACGCTGGAGATCGATTAATGTTACAACTACCATAGGCTCCACATAGCGCATAACGATCACAATCATCTATTGGGCCAGTAAGATATAGCTTCCAACTTTGAGATTCTTCAATCCATATCCATCTTTGAACATAAGCAAGTGGACTCAATACTATCCTCGTAGAAACTGAATCATCCAGAAGTTGGTAAAAATAATACAACTCCTTATTATTTGAGACAAAATAAAACTTATAAATGGGGTTGGATTTGAAGTTAGGTGTGCCAGAAAACCGAACACCATTCCAAGGCCCAGCTCGAGAATGTATAGCAGAACCTCTCCTCGTCAATAGTTGGGGATATCCGTTCCGATCAATGCGATTTGTATATTCACCTAAAGATGGATCATCTTCACTTTTCCAAGAACTGAGATACCTCTCAAGCCCGGTTTCCAAATTCCAACCGAGTTTACATCCTGGCAAAAAAGTATTTCCAGGTTTATCAAAACTTTGCCACAAGTACTTTTCAGTGTCTGTGTCAGCGCCATCTCTAATAACAAGATTTCCAGAATCCAACAGCTGCAACACAGGATCATTCAGAGATGTTGAGGAGTTTGATGACCAAACTACATCATCAGAAGCATTGAGAATGACAAGACTTCCGCTGCTGTTAAGTTTTAAGAGACCAGATGTAGTATTAAGAGGAGTTTCTCTGTTGGCAATCCACACGATTGTCTTTTTAGATATCTTCTTGTACCATATGCCCACATATCGATTTGTGGAAGTACCGATACTAGTAAAACCGAGCTCAAAGTGCTCACCAGATGAAACAATAGTGCTTCCATCTCTAATGGTTTCGTTGGCTCTTATTATATCTTCCACTGCTACAGAATTTAGTGAAAGAAAGAACGCGAAGATGCAGAGTAAAAATGTAATAAGAGCAGTTATAGTAGGACTGGTGCAATCCATCAACCCCGTTAAATCAGTTTGAGGAAGATGAAATTTCGTTACAAATAATCCATTACTTGTCAATTTGAAAATGCGCCCCACGCATACTTTTTTTTCGTACCACTCATTTTAATGTTACCATAAGTTATATAATTTATTTATTTTTAAAAATTATGTATAAAAGTTTAAATATTATATTTTTATTAAAAAGAAATTTAAAATTATTTAGAGAACCCTGCTTTACAAGAGTCTTAAAATATATATCAATCCCTCGTTTCCAATATAAAAATTCCAATATGACCGAAAAAATACAAAAAAAAATGTCCTAAGTTCGGTTAACACCCTCGTTCATCCAAACGAAATATCCTTTTAATCTCTCGCAAGTTTTATGAGGAAGATTAATGATTTGAATTCTCATGTTACCCATCCCTTCAAGTTTTCTTGTACCTATGATTGGGGCCGGGTGCACTGTACGGGTTGAATCAAGCTAAGGTTGAGAAAAACTGAACCGAAATCAAAACTTCGAATCAAATTGTGCTAATTCGGTTCGGTTCGGTCCTGATTTTTCAGAAATTTGGTCTATTCAGTCCGGACCGACGGACCGAATAGTCCGAAATAAAATTCGATTCGTTTCTTGTAAAAAATATTTCGGTCCGGATCTTATACATATTTTACATATATCTTAAAAATTATAATCATAATTTTTAATCTGTAATTGTATTTATACACTCTTAAAACTCTACATATCACCTTACTTTAATTATATTTTAGATTTTATAATTTTTGGTTTAAAATTTTAATACAATTTTATTTTATTTTTAAAATTCAGTCTGTTCGGTTCAAAACCGAACCAAACCAAATTATTTCGGTTCGGTTCGGTTCGGTCCATAATATAATTTCGGTCCGGTTCGGTCCAAGAAAAAGTAATAATTCGGTTTTTCGGTTCGGTCCGGTTTTGGACCGAATGCTCAGCCCTAAAGCTAAGTCCCATACTATCATACTTCTTCGGTATCAAAATATAAATTACTTTAATTTTTACGCGTACTTTAAGGTGCATAAAAATCATAATTTCACATACTTTTTCTAATTTTTTTTTTGAATTAAAACTTAATATGTAAACTTTTATTCAGAAAAAAAAAATTTAAAAATAAATTTTGAAACTATTCTTTTTATTCACCTTAAAATACGTGTAAAAAATAAAAAAATAAACTTGTATTTTAGAACGGAGAGAGTATCGAAATTTGAATTCAACAAAAATATAAAAACATAAAAATAACAGTAACTCAGATTATATTCGTGAGCCGAATAATTTCAAGTTCGACTTTCGCTCCGTAAAGTATTTAAATAGCCCGAGTTCTATTTCTATGACTCATTTTTTGTCCGGTCAGGTTTAAAAATTGACAAGATCAACTCGAATGGTTCAAGAACATGTTTTACTCACTTACACATGTATGTGTGTTGATTTAAAATCATATCTACGAATTTAAAACTCGACTAAAATTTCAAAAAATAATATTATATGTGAGTGTCTCACTTTATCATATATGATGTTTTAACTTTTCTATAGTAATAAAAGTACACGATTAGAGTGATTAAGAATCCACTTCTGAATTTTACGATGCTGATTCAGTCACCATTTCCCAATTCAAACTTGGTGGCTACACTCATTTTTAATGTATCACATACTTTCCGGTTTGAATTTTACTTCTTGCGATTGAGCACCATTGTGGTCACAATTGCGAGACGTGGCTCGACAGATTAAGTTGATGATACACCACTCCGGAGACTAAAAAAGCAGCATTAAAGGGGTGTATTCATTTCAGATTTTAAAGGATTATTAATAATCTATGAATTTTAAAAGATTTATGTTGATTTCAATTCTTCGTAGATTTTGATGGAGTTGATCCAAAATCTTGTAGAGTCTTACAGATTTTGTGGAGTTTTTTAGAAATCCATCAAAATCTCATGTATTTTGAAGAGATTTCAAGATATTAAAAATGTACTAGCAAATCCATCAAAATCCACAATTTTTTTAAATAAAAGAAAATCCATGGACTTTTGAATACCATCAGATTTTGATGGATTTTTTAAAATCCAAATTGAATACCACCAAATTTTGATTGACTTTTTAAAATCTAAATTGAATACAGTCACATTTTAAAAGACTTTTTCCAATCTTTGTTGAATACCTTCAGATTTTAAAGGATTATTTAAAATTCAAATTGAATACCCCATGATTTCTAAAATCCATAAAAATCCTTCAAAATCTCAATTGAATACACCCCCTAAGACTATTATTATTACAATCATATTATAAATTTCAAAAATTGGAATTAATCAGTTGAGATATCGATAAGTGATTTATTTATGATTTTTGAAAAATCAAATAATTTATCAAATCTTTCAAATATTTTTGACCGGTTTCTATAATCATGACCAGTTATCATGATAGTTATTAGGTTAAATTGCAAACCGCATCCCCCTACTTATTTCCATTTTCACTTCACCGTAGCTACTTTTGATAATTGCACTTCACACCCGAAACATATTTTGGCGCTACAAATCACCACCTTCCGTTACTGCTCTGTCAAATAAGACCGTTAGGCTCAATTTTGTTGAGGGCGTAATTGTCTTTTAAATTTATGATATTTTACAACGGTCATCTTCTTCGTTCTCATGGTCCTTCCATCTATATAAACATGGTAATATGGTGTATTGGGGGGCTAAAAAGAAATTAATAAAAAACATGTTAGGTCACACACACTGTAGAGGGGGTGAATACAGTGTAAAGTACAATCAAATCGAACTTTAATATCTCAAGTAACAGAAAACAAACTTTATTGAAACAATAAACTCTGTTACAGTATGGAACTGTTACCTCTCAGTGATGAACAAATATCACGAGAGCTGCTAGGGTTACAATGAATAATCTTATCGAATATGATAACACTTATAGTGTAAACCCTATGTCTGTGTTTATATACTACACAGTTACAAGATAATCGCTAATTGATATGGAACTTAATTCTGCTTTCTAAAATATATCAATCAGATATCTTTTCTTCCAAGTATTCTATTCTTCATAGAATTCCTTCTTCATGCATATCTCTTCTTATGTTTATCTCGATCTTCTTTCCTTTAAACAGCTATTGTCCTTATCTGAACATCCTTCAACACTTAAGTTCTGATATCCATCTTCTGATGATTATCTCCTGATAATATAAGTACTGTTATCCTTATGTTCTGACTTCCAGTAAGTACTGATTTATCCTGTTTAAGTAAGATCTGAAAACTAAACATAAATCATATTAGCCATGACATTATCAAATATATCTAACAATCTCCCCCAACTTGTAAATTAGCATAATATACAAGTTTAACAGATATTTGATGATGTCAAAAACATTAAGTACAAATGCATGAGAATTAGACTAGATAACTACAACTTACAGTCCTTAAAGCTTTACCAATATTTAACTTCTGATAACAGCTTCAGTCTGTACAAATATCAGAATTAAATCTGTTGTAGATCTTGACTTGGCTTCATCTTCTGATCTCTCTGATGTCAGGAGTTGTTCTGAGATAGTTCTTCAACAAACATCTCTCAGCATATCTAAGTTCATCAATCATCCTCCTTTTAGCATCTTTAAGCTCTGCATTATCTTCACCAATTTGAAAGATTGCAACCCTTGAGATCATTAATCTTTGCTTTTCTTATATCCTGATCCAGTCTGATTAAATAAGCTTTATCAGACTGAAGATTGAATTCCACAGCCCTGTAACCCAGAAAGGTAGTTATAATCTTAGCAGTATTGGGCTTCATTTCAACTATATCATCCTTGTGATCTCTGTACTTTGGAACATATGTGCTGTCAGACTTAACATAATAAAGCCTTTTCTGTCTCTGAATCTGATCCTTCAAATAGTTTGCAGCACTTCCTGTCAATCTGTCATCCACTTGAAGTAAGAATAGTACATGCTCCAATTCTTCAAAATACTTCAATGGAATGACATTTTTCCTTATATGATAAACCCTACCATCTGTCATGAAGTACAACAAGATGTGTTCTTTCAAGTAGGTATGGTAAACCATTTGTACAGATTCCAGTTGATTCAATCTCTCAGGAGTTGCTCCAATACCTGGTTCACTCAAGGAAGTTGGATCATTGGTGGTGTTATGTATTTTTCTTTCATCAGCACTTCCCAATCCAGTTTTATCTCTTGCTTCCTTTCCAGTAACTACTCTTGCTTCAAAACCACTTGCAGCAGTCTTCAAAGGTTGAGTCTGTTTTGCTTTAGTAAATCCTGGTAGGAGTGTCTTTGGTCTAACTTCTGATATCAAGTTAACTTGAGCTATGTCAGAGGTTACTTGCTTCTTTGCAATATCAAAACTTACTGTCTCTTGACTCTGAACAACTTGAGCCATGTCAGAGGTTGTTTTAAGAACTTTTCTTGAAGTCAGAGCAAGATCATCCTTTTCATCAGTGATTTCTTCATTCTCAGGAGGCACATAAACCTTGATAGGTTCACCAACTTTTCTTTACCCTTGGATCTATCTGCGGTTGTGATTTAGCCAATGTTGCTTCAGTATTTGTCCTTTCTTTTATCAAAATGCCTTTGATTTTTGGAAGTGTCTTTTTACCAGAAGCTTCAGATTTAGATATGACTTTTTCTGATTTAAGTCTGGCTTCTTCTTCCATTAAACTCTCCAAGTCCATTCCTGGGTTTTCCTGAAGAAATAACTGTCTTGACATTTCTTCATCAAGATCTAAAAGTTCATCAGAACTTATCCTTTTACCAGTAGCAGAACTAATTCTTTTCCCAGTATCAGAACTTGTCATGTGACTTGTGATTTCAGCTTTTCTTGATGAGAATTCTCTACCTTGACTATGACCTCTACCCATTCTAGAGTTTCCTTGATCATCCTTTTCATCATCCTTCCCTTTCAATGTCTTGCCAGTCTTGCATTTGGACTTAATTACTTTCTCCCCTTTTTGGCATCAGCAGGTAGTAGAAGAGAGACAAGCAATTCCACTGAGGCTTGGATTTCAGTAAGTTGAGATTGCTGAGAAGCTCGATTTGTCAGAATATCATCATTCTGAGCTTGTTGTTTCTCTTGAGTCTTCTCAATATAAGCAATCCTGTCAAAGGTAGGTTGGAAGAACTTTTTCTTGTCAATTTTATGAATTTGGTCCTGTTTGATGAATTCTTCCTGAATCTTGTGTAGCTCTGCATGAGTAGTTGAATGGAGACCTTGTAGATGTTTAGTACTCAATGCAGTGACTCTAAGCTGGGTTTTGAAATCATCAGAATTTAACATTTCATCAGCTTTTGTCAAGTGCTCAGCAAGATGCTTTGCATTTGGAACACAGGAAACTGAGTTCCATTCCTTAGTCCACTCCTGTCCTGCAGGAGTTTCACTCCAAGGCACTGGTGCTTCTCTGGTAACAAACTTCTTAACAAGTTCAGATTTAAGAATAATTTGTTGAGGAGCATGTCCTGAAGGACCTGCTTCATCAGCATCTGTATTTGGAGCAGCATCACCAGTATCTCCAGCATTTGCAGCTTCAGAACTTACAGAATCAGTATCTTTTGATAAAACAACAGTGTGAGTAGCAATGGAGGCTTCAACATCCTCTAATTGCTGATCTGGTTCTAAGTTCTGATCAACAGCCATATCCTGATGCTCACTTATATTCTGATCATCAGCATCTAGATGCAGAGAAGGTGTAGAAGAGAAGTCTGGATTTTGAGCAGCATCAGTAACAAGTGTTGTTGATGGATTAGTTGCTGTTGGAGCTTCTAAAAGAATTACTTCAGGCACAACCAAGGTCTGGATATCAATATCAGCACTTGTGCCTGTATTAACAGGAGATACAGACTTTTGAACAGGAGACACAGATGGTGTGTTGGCCTTTTCAGGAACAGCTTCCTGAGATGGAGTTGATGGAGAAGTAGTGACTTTAGCAGATTCCTTTTCTTGTGAGATCAGAGATTCCTGATCTCCTTCCTTAGCTGCTGCTTCTTCATCATCTGAAACTGGCATTTTTGCCCTCTGTTTCTTGTATCTCTTTGTAGATATGGATTCCTTGGGAGTTTCAGGAACAGTCATTCTTCTAAGCCTCTTGAGAAGCCTAGATCCCCCAATTTCAGAATCCTTCTGAGAAGTCACTGTTTCAGCTTCTTTGATAACAGGTTCTGATGTAGAAACCTGTTCCTCACTGTCAGACTCATCTCTCAAAGCAATCCTCCTTCTCTTTTGAGGTGTGTGAGGAACAGTCTTTGTCCTCTTAGGCTTGGAAGATGAAGACTTCACAGTAGGTGCTGAGGATGAGGGTTGAACTGTCTGTGAAGTGGAGAGATAGGATTTGATATATTGCCTGAGGGTTGGTGGAGTAGTATGAGTGGTATGTCCTGATGGTTGTTGTGGAGTTTGGGATGTGGTTGTTGGTTGGTCATCAGGATAAACAGATTTATAGGAATCAGGATCAGCATTTACTAAGATCTGTTTTACAGACTGAGGAATCTGTAAAGGTCTAATCACTTGTTTCTTAGTGTCAGCATTTACCAGGTCATTAAAGTAACGTTTTGCAACTTTGAAAGGTGGAGTTAAGGTACTGATTAGTCGAGGTTCATCAGTACAAAAAGTATATATAAGTTGACAGAATCTAGCAAAGTAAACAACATTCCTATCCTCTGTCATCCTATCCCCAATAAAACCTATTATAGCAATTGCAAAATCAAAATGAGTTTAGTTTATAATGGCATACCCGATGTGCTGACTCATTATGGGGATGGCATTAAAATTCGAACACTTGTTCCCAAAAGCTTTAGTGATGCAGTCGAAGAAGAAGCTCCATTCCCTTTTGATATGAGCCCGTTTCAACTGCCCAAGCTTTGCGAAACTCTGTTCATACCCCAAACTGGCCATTAACTCCTGAAGAGCTGATTCCTCTGGAATTGAAAAAGTACATCCTTCTTGGAGATGTAGAGCCTTGCGTATTGTACCAGGAGTGACTGCATATGAAGAATCACCCACTTCGAAAACAATACTAGGAGTACCATTTGGACCACCATTATCAAAGTTTCCAGTCCTCTAAAGTGTCAGAACTTGTTGGCTTGAGAATACTGAAGGTTGGGTCAATGCATACCCGATTTCACTGTGTGCAAGAAGATCTTGCACAAAATGCAATTCAGACGGAGCTTCAGCATTATCAAGAATTGCAGCATAGTTGTTTGGAACAAATTTAGCTCCATCAATGATTAAATCCTTAGGTTCCATGAAATTAATCGAGATTTATAAGTGCCTGTTAGGTGTTTGATAGAATGTCTATATGAAAAACCAACGTTAGAAGAAGAAAGAGAGTAAAAGCAAATAGAGAGAAAAAGTATGAAAGGAAATAAAAGATTAAAAAATCCTCTCTCTGTCTTACTTATACTTTTGAAAAAAATGTAACCGTTGGACACCTGTCAGACATGCAGTAAAAACGAATAGTTAATGGGCACGAGAAAACAGTAATCATTACTTACCCACTTGCAGTTTTTCAAGGAAAAACCGTTCCACTTACCAAGTTATTCCATTAATCAAGGTGAAACAGTTTTAATTCAAGATTGAAACTGTTCCCACTTATTTAATTATTTTTCACTGCAACATCAATATTCTAAAAAAAATCGAGTGAAAATGACCATAATAAATCGGACGAGCAAGTACTGATAAAATAAAATCAGAACTTAAGTTAAAACAGAATTTATATGGTCATCAGAATATGAATATGTATCAGGATTTATCAATGCATTACAAAATATCTTAGAGACAAGATCTTGAAACAAAACCAAATTTCATTAATTTATCAAGAGAATACATTCATGAAATTTAAATTACATCAGAACTTGTACAAGATTTCCCTAAGCTGCTAAACCGAACGTCAACAGCCTTTGTCCTAGCTCAAGAAGCAGGGCAAGGCTGATGATGAAGAAAAACAGGAAGAAGAAAATATATCATTTCTTCTTCCTACTCTCGACAAACAGAATAGCGAGTCGAATGATTCGCTCTTGCTGGCGGAGAGCTTCCAGCCTTTCCTCCTCCAATCGCTCCAGATGACGATGGTAGTCCATGTAGAAGAACAGGAGGTGGGTGAGTACCTCCAGGGGAACGGAGTCCCATATCTCATCAGGAATGACAGTAACGTGCCATTCCTGCTGCCAATTGGCACAGCTCAGATCCATGTTGAATGTTTCGTAGTTCAAAAACATATTGTAATTGACCATGGTGTTTTTGATATAAAGATTATGAAGGTGAGTCTGTGATAAAAGATTTGATGGGAAGGCTGATGTGAAGTGGTTTCTTATATAGGCAAGTGAATGCCAGAAGACGCAAAGAAATTTAATGCTGACATATAGAATTAATTCTACCTCGTCTCCCCAGACTTGGAAAAAGAAAAACATTCATTGGAAAGAGAAAACATGGTTTAATGCGCACAAGAAGCAAGTAAAAATTGACTGTTCATGTACGAGTACCACTATCCCTAACTACATTGACTATTAATCTTCCACTTCAACATTATTCTGGTTTAAACTGAGACTGTTGTCAAATTTTATCCACAAATAAGTCAAGTAAAGAATCAGACTGTAATATCAGAACTTAACAGTCATCAGAACATAATTTCTTAACTCGAAAAAGGAATGCCTATTTAGTAAGTCCTCACACAAATTCTGATTTATATTCTGCAGAACTTAATCATCAGAACACGCAATCAGAACTTGTCCTCAGAATTTGTGCAATGTGACACAATGACTGTTCATCTAAAACAACATAGATCCCCACAGTGATTTTCATCATTCATATGGAGTGGTTAGTGTGTGCATTAAGCTAAATATCAGACAAAGAGTAAAGTCTGATTCACTTCAGTACATCTTAGAAATAAGGCATAACTAAAACTTTACTAAAAACCAGTCATTATTCTGAAACCTACTATTGAAAGAATTCATGCTTGAGTCCACCTCAACTATTTTGTGCTAATTTTGTGCATCTTTTTGAATTCTATTTTACAGTGGCTTCTCAGTGTAAGTGAGTCACGACTGCTTATCAGAATTTATGCTATTATCAGAGTATTTCTCCAGTAATCATAGAGTGTGAAAAGTCACCAAGAAAATATTTTATTTGCTTTTCTGATGCATATTACTTAATACCAGCAATGCACTTGGGTCTTCCCTTCCACATTTTTACTCCAGATCTCAAAGGAGTACCTGATTTTTAATCCTTGTTTCTCTTTCTTTTTCTTTTGATAAGTGAGGTTTATCAGCACTTAGTACATTCAACAGATTTACTAGCATCAGAACTTAACAGATGAGTAGCATTATTCTAGTTTGTGACTTAGTAATAAGATAGACAAAGTAAATTCAACTAAGCTCAATACCAAAATTTGCTTGTGTCAATAGATTTCCACAGAAATAATTACTTCTTACATGGGATCCCTTGTTTATTAAAGACTACTAGGTCAGCATCTAGCACAGTTATCCTCATAGGATTGAATAGTTACCTAAACAGACATATCACTATCAGAGTTTAGAAACATTGATCAGACAACAATCAGTACTTAAACATATTTTTCAATTAAGCACAGAATACACAAAGAGATTAAATTCTGTAAATACTGATCATAAAGTCTGATGCAATAGAACAAAACTAAGCAGATTTAGAGAAAGAACCTGAAACCATTCCAAGTTCATTTACCAATCTTGTAAAAGTAGCTTCACACAATGGTTTTGTGAAGATATCTGCTAGTTGTTGATCTGTTGGAATAAAGTGCAATTTCACTGTACCTTCATCTACATGTTCCCTGATAAAGTGGTACCTGATGCTGATGTGCTTTGTCATAGAGTGTTGAACTGGATTACCTGTCATAGCAATAACACTTTGATTATCACAGTAAATAGGGATTTTGAAATATGTTAACCCATAATCCAGTAACTGATTCTTCATCCAAAGAATCTGTGCACAACAGCTTCCTGCAGTAATATATTCTGCTTCTGCAGTTGATGTGGAAATTGACTTTTGTTTCTTGCTAAACCAAGAAACCAATCTGCCTCCAAGAAATTGGTAGCTTCCACTTGTGTTTTTCCTGTCAATTTTGCAACCTGCAAAATCTGCATCTGAGTAACCTATTAGTTTAAAATCTGATTCTCTAGGATACCACAATCCCAGATCAGCTGTTCCCTTAAGATACTTGAAAATTCTTTTCACAGCTGTTAAGTGAGGTTCTCTTGGATCTGCTTGAAATCTTGCACAAAGACAGGTAGCATACATGATATCAGGTCTACTAGCAGTTAGATAGAGTAGAGAGCCAATCATACCTCTGTAATCAGTAATATCTACTGATTTACCAGTATCCTTATCCAGTTTTGTTGCAGTGGCCATGGGAGTGGATGCACTTGAACAATCTTGCATTCCAAATTTCTTCAGCAAGTTTCTGGTGTACTTAGTTTGACAAATAAAAGTGCATTCTTCATTCTGCTTGCCTTGAAGGCCCATAAAATAGCTAAGTTCCCCCATCATACTTATCTGATACCTTGACTGTATCAGTTTGGCAAACTTCTTGCAAAGTCTGTCATTTGTAGACCCAAAAATGATATCATCAACATAAATCTGAACCAGAAGTAAGTCCTTTTCATGGTTGAGGTAGAAAAGTGTTTTGTCTATAATTCCTCTGTTAAATCCACTTTCCAGAAGAAACTGAGCTAAAGTCTCATACTATGCTCTGGGAGCTTGCTTAAGTCCATAAAGTGTTTTATCAAGCCTGTAGACATAATCTGGATGTTTGGAATCTACAAAGCCTGGAGGTTGTTCAACATATACGTCCTCTTCCAATTCTCCATTGAGAAAAGCACTTTTCACATCCATTTGAAAGACAGTAAACTTTTTGTGAGCAGCATAAGCCAAAAATATCCTTATGGCTTCTAACCTAGCAACTGGTGCAAATGTTTCATAATAATCAATTCCCTCCTGTTGAGAATATCCTTTGGCAACCAGCCTTTCCTTATTCCTTGTAATTATGCCGTCACTGTCAGTTTTATTTCTGAATACCCACTTTGTACCAACAACAGATCTATTCTTTGGTCTTGGCACTAGGGTCCAGACTTTGTTTCTTTCAAATTCATTTAACTATTCCTGCATTGCTTGCACCCAATCAGCATCTTGAAGAGCTTCTTCCACTTTCTTTGGCTCAGTCTGAGAGAGAAAAGAATTGTAAAGACATTCATTTGAAGTACCTGTTCTAGTTCTGACACCTGCATCAGGATTTCCAATTATCAAATCAGGTGTATGTGATTTAGTCCACTTCCTTGCAGATGGAAGGTTTTCTCTAGAACTGGATGCTCCCCCATGATTCATGCCGTCTTCATTTTCATTTTCCGATGCTCCCCCTGAAACTATGCTCTCTGAGTTGGATTCTTCAGAATTTAGATTTTCAGAACTATCAGAACTTGGCTTATCAGAACTTGATGGATCAGAACTTGAAGAGCCAGATGTATGTTCAGATGCTTCTTGAGATGTGATATGTTCTTGAGTATGCTCCCCCTGCATAGGTGCATCTTCCTTTGGCGTAGTCACCACAGTTTCAATAACATCAGAGTTTAATCCATCAGAGTTTACAGTATCAGGACTTAGACTGTCAGGATTTTCAGTATCAGAATTTGAGTCTTCATTTTCAAATCTCAACTGATCATGATCAATAAAATCTTCAAGACCAGTAATCTTCTTGTCATCAAAAGAGACATTGATAGATTCCATGACCACTCTTGTTCTCAAATTATAGACTCTGAAGGCTTTTGTGGAAAGTGGATATCCAACAAAGATTTCTTCATCAGCTTTTAGATCAAATTTGGATAGCTGTTCAGGATGAGTCTTGAGAAAAAAACACTTGCATCCAAATACATGAAAGTACTTCAGATTTAACTTCTTTTTCTTCACCATCTCATATGGTGTTTTTCCTTGCTTGTTAATGAGTGTTGCATTTTGAGTAAAACAAGCAGTCTGCACAGCTTCAGCCCAGAAATAGGTTGGAAGTTTTGCTTCTTCAAGCATTGTACGTGCAGCTTCAATGAGAGTTCTATTCTTCCTTTCAACAACTCCATTTTGCTGTGGAGTTCCAGGAGCAGAAAATTCCTGCTTAATTCCATGGTTTTTGTAGAACTCTTCCATTATCAAATTCTTGAACTCAGTGCCATTATCACTCCTTATGGTTTTCACAGAATATTTGACCAATTTATCCAGATGTTTGACATGATCAATCAAGATAGATGCAGTTTCACTTTTTGTGTGCAAGAAATACACCCATGTGTATCTGGTAAACTCATCCACTATGACCAACGCATATTTCTTCTTTACAATAAACATGACATTCACTGGACCAAATAGATCAACATGTAGTAGATGATAAGGCTCAAGAATTGATGATTCAGTCTTGCTCTTGAATGAAAATTTTCTTTGTTTGACCTTCTGACAAGAATCACAAAGGCCATCAGGAGCAAATACTGACTTTGGCAGTCCTCTCACAAGATCTTTCTTGACTAGTTCAATTATATTATTGAAATTTAAATGAGAGAGTTTCTTGTGCCAATTCCAGCTTTCTTCAATTGATGCTCTACTCATCAGACAGATTGCAGAACCATCAGTACTTGTTGAAAGCTTAGCTTCATAAATGTTACCACGCCTGTATCCTTTCAGAACAACTTTGCCTTTAGATTTACTCACAACTTCACAGTGTTCTTCAAAGAAATCAACATGATAACCTCTGTCACAGATTTGACTTATACTCAGCAGATTGTGTTTAAGTCATGAGACCAGAGCTACTTCTTTAACGATGATATTCCCAAGATTGATATTGCCATATCCCAATGTTTTTCCAATGTTACCATCTCCATAAGAAACACTTGTGCCAACTTTCTCCACAAAGTCTGATAGCAGGGCCTTATTCCCAGTCATATGTTCTGAACATCCACTGTCCAGAACTAGAATATTTTTCCTGTTGCCCTGCAATCATAAAGACCACTAATGATTAGTTTTAAGGACCCAGACTTGCTTGGATCCTTTGGCCTTATCAATTTTGTCAACATTTGCAGCGGATTTAGCATCAGAGTTTATGTTAACATTTTTCTTATCAGAACTTACACTATCAGACTTTGAATCAGAATTTACACTAGAAGGAACAATGGAAACTTTCTTCAAAGAAGGTTTTATTTGATAATAATCATATTACAAACTATGATATTCCTTACAAGTATAAATGGAATGCCATAAACTACCACAATGAAAACAAGGATTTTATGGTTTATATCTAACAAACTGACTCTTAACTCCTGATTTTGAAGGTAAGGAGTTTATGTTCTTATTCTTCCTGCAAAAAGAAGCCAGATGGTTAGAACTTCCACAGTTATGACACGTTTTCCCAGGAGCATCAGGAACAGGCTTATAATCATTGCTTTTATTCACACCTTCCTTTCCATTCCTATTTTTCCTAGGTGATTTTACCTTGTTTGCATTCTTAACATCTTTCAGCTTATGCTTAAGCTGCTTCTTAGTCATTAAGCCTATGTTTACTTCAGCTGTCTTTTCTTGTTTTAGTTTGTCAGAAGTTAGTTCCTCTTTAACTTCTGATTTCTCATTATCAGACTTTATAGTTAAAAACTTAACAGGTTTTAACTTTGGCTTTTGCTTAACAACAGGCTTAATTTCTACAGTTCCTTTATCATTCTTATCCTCTCCATAACCTAAGCCCTCTTTCCAATTTTCACTATTTAGCAAATTTTGAGTTGTTCTGCCAGAGTTAATCCAAGTCCTGATAATCTCTCTTTCCTTTTCTAACTCAGTTTTTAGAGATTCATTCATTTTTAGCACTTCATCCCTAACATAAAAAGCATCATCTCTATCCTTCTGAGTTTGATGGAACATAACTAACTCTTTTTCTAAGAAATCATTTCTTTTCTTAAAAGCAAGATTTTCAGAAGTTAATCTTTCACATGTTAAAGTTTGATCTCTATAACTAACAAACATGGTTTTAAGATATCTTCTCAACTCATTAATATCATCAGTTTGAAAAGCATAAGTAGTCTGAGGTACCTTTGTTTCAGCAGCTTCAGAACTGCTCTCAGCACTTTCTTTATCAGCATTTGCCATCAAAGCATAGTTCTCCTCACTTTCAGAGTCTGAGGTGTCTGTCCAGCTTTTCTTCTTTGTGACAAGAGCCTTGCCTTTGTCACCCTTCACTTTCTTGCAATCAGGAGATATGTGGCCTTTCTCACCACAGTTATAGCATTTGACACTAGTATAATCTCCTCTATTAGACTTTCCTCCTCTGCCCTCAGATCTTCTGAAATTCTTCTTATCAGAACTTGTGCCTTTCCTGGAAAACTTCCTTTCCTGAACTTCCTGTATGCAATCTTTGTGATCCCTTTCACCATAAGAGCACACAGCTTCATCATCTCCTCATCAGCATCAGTCTCAGGCAAGCTTTCAGAATCTGAGTCATCATCACTTTCAGAACTTGATGACTCAGTATCAGACTTTGTGAAAAGAGCTTTACCCTTATCTTTCCTTGAGGTAGCTGCCTTGGGGGATTCTTCTTCAGCCTTAAGAGCAACTGTCCTTGACTTTCCTCCTTTCCTCTTGCTTCTTTGTTCCATCTCAAGTTCATGAGTCTTGAGCATTCCATAAATTTCATCAAGAGTTGTTTCATCAAGATTGTAGTTGTCTCTTATTGTTGTTGCCTTCAAATCCCAGTATTCAGGAAGAGCTAACAGGAATTTAAGGTTTGAATCTTGAAGATCATACTCCTTATCAACCAATGAAAAATCATTCAAGAGTTTGACAAATCTATCATATAAATCAGTCAATGACTCATTTGCCTTTGAGTCAAAGTGTTCATACTCTTGAGTGAGTATTGTCTTCCTGTTCTTCTTAATTGTATCAGTTCCCTGACACCCTGTTTTTAAGGCATCCCATATCTCCTTAGTAGTCTTGCAGTTAATTACCCTGTTTGACATTACATTATCAATGGCACTATGCAGTAAGTGTCGTACCTTAGCATCCTTAGCAATTGATGCGATATCTTCAGCAGTATAATCACTCTTCTCCTTTGGTACGGTCTTTGCTGCTTCACCTGCAACTGCAACAGCGAGCTTGGTTAGTTTGTGAGGCCCTTCCTTTATTCTATCAAGATATTCTGGATCTGTTGCTTCCAGGAACATGGTCATCCTTACCTTCCATATGGGATATTCATATGGTCTCAGTATGGGAACTCTGATGGTCTCATACCGACTTTGAATTTGTGTCTTTGGTGGTTCTTCAGTTTTGGTAGGCTTAGTTGGAGTTTCTGTGTCAGACATGATTGTGTTTGGATCTTAAACTGTATGTGCGTTAACAGATAAGCTCTGATACCACTTGTTAGGTCACACACACTGTAGAGGGGGTGAATACAGTGTAAAGTACAATCAAATCGAACTTTAATATCTCAAGTAACAGAAAACAAACTTTATTGAAATAATAAACTCTGTTACAGTATGGAACTGTTACCTCTCAGTGATGAACAAATATCACGAGAGCTGCTAGGGTTACAATGAATAATCTTATCGAATATGATAACACTTATAGTGTAAACCCTATGTCTGTGTTTATATACTACACAATTATAAGATAATCGCTAATTGATATGGAACTTAATTCTGCTTCCTAAAATATATCAATCAGATATCTTTTCTTCCAAGTATTATA
Source organism: Apium graveolens (assembly GCF_009905375.1). NCBI lineage: Eukaryota > Viridiplantae > Streptophyta > Magnoliopsida > Apiales > Apiaceae > Apium > Apium graveolens. Next base: position 295,051,989 of record NC_133650.1, read on the forward strand.
TTCTTCATAGAATTCCTTCTTCATGCATATCTCTTCTTATGTTTATCTCGATCTTCTTTCCTTTAAACAACTACTGTCCTTATCTGAACATCCTTCAGCACTTAAGTTCTGATATCCATCTTCTGATGATTATCTCCTGATAATATAAGTACTGATATCCTTAAGTCCTGACTTCCAGTAAGTACTGATTTATCCTGTTTAAGTAAGATTTGAAAACTAAACATAAATCATATTAGCCATGATATTATCAAATATATCTAACAAAACATGGCTGAGAAGTGTGTTTGTGGAGCATGGATTGTTGCAAAAATAACTTAGACAACTGCAAATGCCGGTCTCCGTTTTTTTTCTTGCGATGATGTCGTTATTTTAGGTGGTTGGATGGTCCGTTGTGTGAGCGTGCAGGAAATATCATTCCTGGCCTTTTGCGTATGATTAACTATCTTGAAAAAGAAGTTGATGGCATTAGGAGAGTGGTAGTTCCTAGGAAGAAGCTGGTGAAGCACCTGAAAGGTCCTGTTTGTGCTGCAAAGTGACTGAAGGAAAAAATCAGCTAACAAGTTGGCTCTTACCTTGCTGATAGTGACATGGTTTGTAATTATCATGTACATTATTTGTAATAGTGTCGATGTCGAGGTAGATGAGATTTAGTATTTCAATTATATTGTGATTGTGTTATGAAGAACCTTTTTAATTTTTTTTAGTTTACATTGTAATGGAACAAGTTGTATGTTATGGAACTATTTTATTTTATTCCAGTCTGTGTTGTTTTGGTAGTTGCAATAAGAGTAAACCGAATGAATGTGCAGAAATAGATGAAGGTGATATAAATGGTAACCAACAACCAGAAAATAAAGGCATGATTGGTAGAATAATAATTGGTCCAAATATCATTACAAAACATCCAATCTACCACAAAAGGAGTGAGTTTCATGGTCATAACTTAGAGTCAAACTCATTACAAAAGCTCCATCGATAATTTAGAGACTAGTTCAATATAAAATAAGTCTAGTATATACTAATTTCAGTACCACAAAATAGTTGGAGGAAAATTACTCAGTCTTTTTTCCTTTTCCCCAACATTTTTTGCTTCTTCATGAGGGCAGTTTGCAACTTTTTCAGTGTTGTAATATTCTCACAACCCCCCTCAAAATATTCAATTTCTGAAGGTCCTATTTATGTTGGTGGTTTGAAGGGTTTGACAATGCCTTCATGCTTCACAGTTTTGACTTGCTTTTCAGTGGTCTTTCTTGCAAATCTTATAACAGACTTCTCTTTCTATGATTGCTGAAATTTTGCAAACTTCTCCTTGAGGGCTGCCTACTCCGCAGCCTCTTTATCTTTGTTCTTAGTTTGAACATCCACCTTCTGCACATACATGAAACATAATCCACCTTAGTTTGAAAATGCAAGGAGCAATTTTCTGAGAAGTATAGTAAAAGTAATGAAGTAATAAACCCTAGCAGTACAAGATCTTAAGTTATGTTCCGCCTCCTTGCAATATGAACACCTAGCTGGTTTAGCATTCCAATTCAACTCATCTTCTCCTTGTTCTTCCTCAGCTTTCTGAGAAAATTGACAAACAAAATATAAGTGAAAGCATAGCTGAAGCACCAAATCAAGTAATCAAGTCATATACCTTCGATGGACATTTCCGGATATTGTGCCCCCACTGGTACAATTTGAGCACCTCAAACTTCTTCCTTGTCTCTTCAAAGTATGTGGGTTGTCATCTCTAGTTGTAACAACATCATTTCTCTTATCTCTGGTTTTCTTGGGCCTACCTGGAGCTATTCTTTTCAGAGGAGGCAAAGGTTCCTGTTAGGTCCCGAAGTATCGTAGAAGGGGGGGGGGTTGAATACGATACTCACTAAATTAAAAAATTCTTTCGAATCTTTTGCGGATAAATAACTTAGTGTTTGGTTAGTGGTTCCGTGTTCTTGAGGTGAATAGTGTTTAAGACATTAAAATAACGAACACAATATATTCAGGGAAGTATATATTCACATATAAATACTCGGGGGTGTTGCTACACTCCAGTAAATAAATTAACCGACTACAATCCAAGAATAACAATGTTCTTGCTTTTACAAAGATTTACAAATCAAATCCTATACAATGATCTATCTTTATGTTTGTCCAAGGATTCAATTACCGGATAACGTTTATAATGCCCCTAAGAATATACAAGAGTTAAACCGGGCATTATAACATTTTTCCGGTGAGAAATTAAACGGATATACAATTTGCTTGAGCTTCTCTGTATTTTCTTTGCTGCTGGTTTTTATCACTTCTCATCTGGGCAGAAGATAACAAAACCACAGAACAATACAATAGTTGATTGTTACTCTTCTACTGCTGTAGGGTAGTCTTTTTATTCATTGAAATATGTGGTCAAATATTAACCACACAAATCAATTGAATAATGAATAATGTTGTGGCTGAGATGACTTGTTCCAGGGACTCATTTCTTTACTTACGACAAGAAGAGTAGAATGTCATTTGGAATAATTTCCAAGTAGTTACTTGCAACCAAGATGATGCAAGGGGAATTTTCTACTTAGTTTCTCATGCATTTAAGTTACATGCGACTAGAGCATCCAGGGGAGTTTGCCTTAGCATTTTCTGAGTATCCAAGTTACTTGTTACCATGTGAAGCTAGTATACAAGTTACTTGTGACCTTCTTTCCCTAGTAGTAAGTTAGCTGCGACCCTAATGTGCCTAGGAGAGGTTTTTGCCTTAGAAAAATTCCTTGAATTAGTTACTTGCGACCTTGTATGCACCTTTGAGGGTTTACTTGCGACCAAGGCTACCCATGGAAGGATTTTGTCTTAGAAAAATCTCCTTGCAAGAATTACTTGCGACCAAGCATACCTAGGGAAGGATTTTTATAATGACTCGTGTAACCTTTTTGAATTATTTAATTATGCAACTATAAAAATTATTAAATAAATAAAATATATGTGTTGGTTTTGACCGCTATGTATTGTTTTATTATTATCCATATGTGATTTATAGTGTATCGGATTGTCCGTGCGATTAATTATGAGATCATATGGAATTGTTTCAATTTTAAAAGTGGATTTAATGCAAATTTATTTGTATAAATATTTGAAGTATTTTTAAAATTTTTTTATGATTTTATAATTATAATAATTATTTTTAGGATTTTATAAAATTGAGAAATCAATATTTTATTATTTATTTATTTTTAAAATGATTTTCTGATCACTTTTATTTGTAAAATCCATATTTAATTCTAAAATTTTTCAAAAATTATGAAACTCATATTTATTTAAGTTTGGAATATTCCGAGAATTTTAAAATTATTTTGGAAATTTTCGCGATTAATTTTACCCGCGCGTTATTTTGTTTAATTGTTAAAAAGCGGGTATAACGTGCACTTTGAAAATTGTTCTAAAATTTTGAAAATTTCATTTTTATGAACTTCAGGATATTTGTAATATTTTAAAACCATTTTCGTAATTTTCTGAATTTGTTTTAAGTATAGCTCGGTTCGTTATCGTAAAATGCGGATATATTTCGTGATTTAAAAACACTCAATAAATTATGAAATTCATATTTTATTAATTTCAAAATATTCAGAGAATTTTTAAGAATATTTCAATTTTAAATCGATCAATAATAACTCGTAAAACAACGCATCAGAATGATAAAATAATTAGTAACCGGGCTTGCAGTCAAGAAAAACGAGACACGTGTCCTAATAATTGGACACGCGGCTCGTGTTTGGCAACAGAGATGGGGGTTAGTCTTATTTCCGGGATAAACATACCAGCTTTGTCTCTCTCTTTCTCGGTTGTACTCTCTCGCAAATCTCTCTCTCGTTCTTTCTTCTCTCCCTGGTTCTCTTCGATTCCCTTTCTGTTTCTTGCCCTTCCGGTGAGTTTCCGGTCGGTTGTTCCGGCAAGCCCTTGATTTCGTCCCTGTTTCGGATTGAATATATATGTATCTGGTTGTGTGCGTATATATGTTCGTGTGTGTTGTATGTATCCATGTGTGTGGGCTGTTATGCTCCCCTGTTCCTGCCGTGCCTTGTTTTTCCGGCTTTATTCGCTGTTCTGATTTTGTTTAGTTGGTTTTGTTGTGTATGTATACACATGCTTGTGTATACAGCTGCGCGCCGCCCTCCTTGTTTTCTAGCGGGAAGCGGTGGCGCGTGGGATTGACGCGCGTGTGCGTGTGCCTGCCTGGTTGCCTGTTAATGTGTACTTATCGATTAACTGATTGATTTTCTTAATTTTAATTTATATGTTTCTGCAGGGAGTAAATTGATTAATGGTTCGTGAAGTAAAAATGATTTCTGTGCGGGAAATTATAAAAGCTAATCGGTGGAATTTATTTGGAAACCCGACACGTATCGGGCACCGATAAATTTTACCGCCGTCGGCGATGAGCCTCGGCGAGCCGACGGTGGACGATGATGATATATATCTGAGTCCTAACATTTTAAAAGAAATAAATGTAAAAACGGGAATAATAATAAATAGTTGGTTTAATTCAGTGGTTGGGATTTGTGGAATTGGATTGTGATTGGATTGTCGTTATAAGTGTTGTAAATTGATTTGATGTCGATATTGTGTTCGACAGGTAGTCCGATAAACAAAGGAAACGTTGTCCAATTTTCGAAAATAAAACTGAATTACGCAAATACGGAAACGTATCCGATGAATATCAGGACATCGAGAGACTATATATATGTATGTGTGTTTTATATGAAACTTGATTGTACGATGTGATGAAATATCTTTCTAAATCGATAACCCTGATTTCGTAAAATAAAGAGTATGGGTATTTTCCGAAAACGAACACTGAACCGATTTTCGAGAATGTGAACTCTAATTTTTGTCTGTGTTATTCTAATATCAATAATTACGAGTCGGGTTTGAATATCGTTGGATAAAAATTAATATAGAGGATATGTCAAGCATACCTAGACGTCTAACGTAGGGTATTTCGACCCTGTAGGTTATAGTCGGGAACCTGAAAGTGGACGATGGACTAAAGATAACCTAGTGGTCAGTCGACGAGCTCAGTAGAGTTTCAACAGGAAGACCTGAGTGTCGAGTTCGAATCCAGAGTGACATAGTGGTTGGACGTAAAAGCCTAAGCGGCAGAGTTGGTCCAGAATTGATCAGTAATAGTTATAAAACCTTGTAAGGCAAGTATTTCTGAACTTTTCTTCAAGACATATTACCAATGTTTTCAAACTATTTCATAACATGTTGCTATTATTAAACATAATTCCTGTTTTGTAATGCAAGTGTTTTAAACTATTTACCTTAAACCCTGAATCTTTCTTGATCTTGAGCTGTAAGCCTTATTCTTTGTAAACCATCCTTTGTTGATCCCCAAATATCAATTCACACCAATATGATACTACTCCTCAAAGGTATAACTACCCAACACCAAACACTGAAATAAAATTATTTGAAAACACAGAAACTTTTATACTGCAACCATTCTTTATAACATCAAAGTACTATACTTTGAGAAATCATTTCTGACCTAATACCGGATGCTGGTACAAATTGAAAACCATTTCTTATACATACCCTGAAATTCCCTTGAGATATCCATAAGCCTCCTTATGCTTTTATTCAAGTGTTTAACTATCGTTGAGTATGAACTTGTTTTATTGAATTATATCGCTTATCATATTGAACTGCTTTAGGATTGGATAGTTTTTGTATATGTGGACCAGATTCGTGGTCAGACCATACCAATGGTCAAGTTAGGCCAATGTGTGCCTTGGATCCAGTAATTAGAGCAGTGCTGTGTGCTTGCTCGGGGTTAGTGCATGACTGATCAGCAGCCTAACCTTGGTTTTTAAAACTTAAAATGAATATCCAATTCTAATGATTAGTTAAAAAGAAACTTGATTCCTTTGAATCCTCTCATTTGATCATTGTTTAACTTCAGTTATCGTTATCGTGACTTGCTGAGCTAGTTAGCTCACCCTTGCGATTCTTTTATATATTTTCAGTTGAAGAGAATATGGATGATAGTGAAATTCCTCAGTCCAAAGTGCGGGCTAAGGTTCCAGTGAGTGGATCGAGCTAGCAGAAGTTTCATGCGGTAAAGAGATAGTTAGATTGTAAGAATGATTTTATTATCAGTTGTAAGTTAAATTAGTTAGGATTTTGTTAGAAATATGTGTATTAGTTTGATGATGAGTTAAGCAAAATACTTAAGTAGAAATCTAGTGTTTGTAGCCTCAACGGATAAAACCATCTTGGCTATCCGTTGAAGGAGTAGCTTTACTTAGCAATAAGTTTAGTGTTGTAGCACATTTCACTCTCTGGTTTCAAGCTGTAATTCTTAGATGTTGTTAGGAAATAATCAGTCATGTTGACTACTAATGGATGTACAAATAGGAGGGCTAATTGTAAATATTTCATGCCTTGTAATTTTGTATAAGTGAAGAAGTGTCAACGGATATTGAAGACCTTCAACGGATAAGAAACAAAGCTTCAACGGATGTCTCTAATGCTTCAACGGATAATATCCATCAACGGATAATTGCTTCAACGGATAAAGACTTCAACTGATAATGCATCAACGGATAAAGCTTCAACGGATAAAGCCTCAACGGATAAGGCATCAACGGATGAAAGCTTCAACGGATGAAAGCTTCAACGGATGCTTAGTTCATTAGCAGTTGATAGTGACAATTCAAAAGCTAATAGAGGCACATGGATTGACAGAGACATACTGAAATGTGGAAGCCTCTAGGAGGAATCAAGAAAATGTAGCATTTCCATTCTGATGCAAACAAGGAAGTATTCAAAGATTTACAGATTATCCTAGATTGCATTGGATAGAGAAATGAAGAAGAAACATGTGAAGAATCTTTTCAATTGTATTTTACAGTTTGTCTTCACTTGTAAACTTGGTGGTATATAAACCAAGTAGCAGCTACTAATTAGATATGAATTTTCCTTGAGCTGTTTAGAAATATCAAAAGAGAAAATCATCTAGTTTGTACTAGGAAGCAGCTGTGATTTAATTCTTTGAATCACAGATTTTCTGAAATAACACATCTCTGGTGGAACAACAAATCCACCAGAAAAGTTTTTAAGTTCTTTGTGCTCATTACATTTGTGTTTGAATATATATCTGTCTGCATCAGCTTTAAGCAATTCACACACATTTGATCACTCAAACACTTAGCCTTAGAAACTGCTCAAAACTTGAAAAAGTTTTGAGATTTACATTCAACCCCCCGTAAATCTCATTGTTAGTTCACTGGGAATAACAATTGGTATCAGAGCGAGCTCTTAACATACAAAGAGTTTAAAGATCTATTATGCTAACATCATGAGTGCACAGAAGAATCCTCCTGCTAACATCATTAGTAGGAAGGATATTGGTGTAAAGATCCCAGTCCTGGAAAAAGATAATTATCGTCACTGGAAAGTGAAGATGCATTTACATCTTCTTTCTCAAGATGAAAGCTACATCAACTGTATTGAAAATGGTCCTCACATCCCTCACAAAGTAGCCACAGCTGCTACTGCAACAGTTGCTGTTGGACAGTCCATTCCCAAGCCAAAAGCAGAATGGACTATTGAAGACATGGAAGAAATCCGCAAGGATAAGAGAGCTATGAACATTTTGTTTAATGGCTTAGATCAAGATATGTTTGACAATGTCATCAATAGCCAAACTGCAAAGGAAGTTTGGGATACTGTACAAATCATCTGTGAAGGTACTGAGCAGGTCAGAGAGAACAAGATGCAGCTTCTTATTCAACAGTATAAATATTTTCACTTTGAAGAAGGTGAATCATTAAATGATACCTTCAACAGGTTTCAGAAACTGTTGAATGGATTGAAGCTGTATGGTAGAGTGTACCAAGTCAAGGATTCCAACTTAAAATTTCTTAGGTCTCTGCCAAAGGAATGGAAGCCCATGACTGTCTCTTTGAGAAATTCTCAAGATTATAAGAACTTCACACTTGAAAGACTATATGGAATTCTGAAGACTTATGAACTTGAAATGGAGCAGGATGAGCTGTTGGAAAAGGGAAAGAGAAAAGGAGGAACAGTTGCTCTTGTAGCTGACAGTGAGAAGATGGAAGCCAGGAATGAGGAGAAGACAATGCCAAGTCTCAAAATTGGCACAAGCAAATCAGAATCAAGTAAGGGTAAATAGCAAGTTGCTGAGGATGAAGACAATTCCAGTCAGGATGAATCTGATGATATTGAAGAACATTTGGCCTTTCTGTCCAGGAGGTTTGCAAAAATGAAGTTCAGGAAAAACACAAAGTTCACTAAGCCAAACAAAAACATGGTGGACAAATCAAAGTTCAAATGTTACAACTGTGGCATTAGTGGACACTTTGCAAGTGAGTGTAGGAAGCCAAATTCTGAGAAAAAGAAATTTGAGCAAGTTGATTACAAAAAGAAGTATTTTGATTTGTTCAAACAAAAGGAAAGAGCTTTTCTCACTCAAGATGATTGGGCAGCAGATGGGGTAAATGAAGATGATGATGTGGAATATGTCAACCTAGCCCTGATGGCTAATTCTGATGAAAATGAAACTAGTTCATCAAGCAACCAGGTAATTACTACTGATCTCTCTCAGCTTTCTAAACATGAATGCAATGAAGCCATAAATGATATGACCAATGAATTATATTATTTGTGTGTTTCCCTTAAATCACTAGCAAAAGAAAACACTAGGATCAAGGAGAATAATGTGTTTTTAAGTGATAGGAATGCTGTGTTAGAGGATCAGGTAATTGAGCTTGAAAAGATAAAACTTAAATGCTTGACTGTTGAGAGTGAACTAGCAGAAGCTGTTAAGAAAGTAGAAATTCTTTCTACACAGTTAGAAAGTGAGCAAGAGGTAATCAAGGCCTGGAAAACATCTAGGGATGTTAGTGTTCAGATTGCAAAGGTTCAGGGAATTGAATCATTCTGTGAGGATGCCTGGAAGAAAAACAAAAAAGGAGTTAGAATTAATTGATGGATTGTCAACGGATGTGGAATCAACGAATGATGAAAGTTATCCGTTGAAGGAAGAAAAGGAGCATCTGTTGAAGGCTCATCAATTAAAACAGGCAAGTTCTTTTAAAAATAAAAGTCTCAATAAAAAGAATAATTCAACTCTCAAGAACTTTTTCAAAGAAGGAGCTAGCACATCCAGAGATGTCAGTAAGGTGAATATAGGACACATGACTTTAGATCAGCTAAAAGATAGGCTTAAGTTGGTTGAGGATAAGAAGGAAACTAAAAGAAAATCTAAAAGAAATGGGAAGGTAGGGATTAATAAATATAACAATTACACACCTGATAGGTATGCTCCTAGAAAAAGCTGTGTGCATTGTAAAAGTGTTAATCACCTATCTGATAATTGTAAATCTGTTAAAAATGCTCCCATGCCTTCAAATCCCTCCATGCCTAACATGTCTATGTCACCTCTGCATGCTATGCCTGTTATGTCTCACCAGAATCCCCATGCACATTTTGCAAACATGCCATATATTAACAATCCTTATTTTACTGCATTTAGTATGCCTCAAATGCCATACAATATGCCTATGTGGAATAACATGTTTGCACAAACTATGCCTTATCAAATTCAAACAAATGTGTTAAATGATTCTGTGACTAACCCTACACTTCAACCAACCACATCTGAGACCAAGGTTGACCCAAAGTTACCTAAGTCAAAAGATGCAGGAGAAATGAAGTCTAGGAAAAAGACTAACAAGGCTGGACCCAAGGAAACTTGGGTACCAAAATCAACTTGATTGATTTTGTTGTGTGCAGGGACAAAGAAGGAATCTATGGTACTTGGACAGTGGTTGTTCAAGACACATGACAGGAGATTTCACCCTGCTCACAGAGTTTAAGGAGAGAGCTGGCCCTAGCATAACCTTTGGAGATGACAGCAAAGGATTCACTATGGGATATGGCTTGATTTCAAAAGAAAATGCCATCATTGATGAAGTTGCATTGGTTGATGGTCTCAAACACAATTTATTGAGCATCAGTCAACTATGTGACAGAGGGAATACTGTTTCCTTCAATTCTGAAGCCTGTATTGTCACAAGTAAAAAGGACAATAAAGTGGTTCTAACTGGAGTTAGAAAAGGGAATGTGTACTTAGCTGATTTCAACTCTACAGATGCAGAATCCATTACTTGTCTTCTCAGCAAAGCAAGTACAGTTGAAAGTTGGCTATGGCACAAGAAGCTGTCCCATTTGAATTTCAAGAAAATGAATGATCTAGTCAAAAAGGACTTAGTTAGAGGAATGCCTCTAGTGGAATTCACAAGGGATGGACTGTGTGATGCTTGTCAGAAAGGAAAGCAAAAGAAAGTATCATTCAGTAAGAAGCTTGAATCTGCAATTGATGAACCACTACAACTTCTACACATGGATCTTTTTGGACCAGTCAATGTATTGTCAATTTCAAGGAAAAGATACTGCCTAGTGATTGTAGATGATTTCTCAAAGTTTTCATGGGTCTATTTTCTTAGATCAAAGGATGAAGCTAGTGAAATCATCATCAATCATATCAAGCAAGTCAACAATCATCCTGATTTCAAAGTAAGGAATATTAGGAGTGACAATGGAACTGAGTTCAAGAATTCAACCATGAAGTTGTTAGTGAAGAAAGTGGGATCATGCATGAGTTCTCAGCTCCAAGAACTCCACAACAAAATGGTGTGGTGGAAAGGAAGAACATATCACTAATTGAAGCTGCAAGGACAATGCTTGAAGAGTCAAAACTCCCAACTTATTTTTGGGCTGAGGCTGTTAACTGTGCATGTTACACTCAGAATATGTCTCTAATCAATCAGGCAAAATGCATGACTCCCTATCAATTATTCAAGAGAAGAAAACCAACTTTAAACTTTCTACATGTCTTTGGTTGCAAATGTTACATCTTAAGGAATCAATCTGATCACAAAGGGAAGTTTGATGCAAAGGCTGATGAAGGAATATTTGTTGGTTATTCTGCTGGAAAATCATATAGGGTCTACAATCTAAGAACCAACATTGTCATGGAATCTGTACATGTTGTGTTTGATGATAAAAAGATTGATGGACTAACAGATGAGGGACATCATGAAGAACTCAAATTTGACAACATTGAGATATACTGTGATGATAGTGAAGATGAGAATGATGAAGAAGGCATCTCAAGAAGAATTCAGAATCTGCCTTTGGATAATGCACATAATGCTGCATCCGTTGAAAGTCATAATTCAGCTTCCGTTGAAAGAAGCGATGCAGCATCCGTTGAAAAAAAAGTGCATCATCCGTTGAAGTTCATAATGAAGCATCCGTTGATCACAGTCTGTCAACGGATAATCAATTCACTTCATCAGTTGATAGAGCTCCCAATTCCTTTCAAAGGATCAGCAACTCTGGGGGAGTTTCAACAAATCAACATTCTATCTCACATCATGACAATACTGAGGCAACCTCATCTAGGGCTAATCTACCACCTCAAAGGAAATGGACCAAGAATCACCCTTTTGAACTGATCATTGGTGATGCTACATCAAAAGTACAAACTAGAAGGGCTACTCAAGATGAATGTCTGTATAGTAGCTTTCTATCACAGGAAGAACCTAAGAGAGTGGAAGAAGCTCTATTGGATCCAGATTGGATTTTAGCAATGCAAGAGGAGCTAAACCAATTTGAGAGGAACAAAGTATGGAAGCTGGTACCCAAGCCAAAGAACAAGAGTTCTATTGACACAAAATGGGTATTCAGAAATAAAATGGATGAAAATGGCATTGTCATAAGGAATAAAGCCAGATTGGTTGCTAAAGGATATTCTCAACAAGAGGGAATAGATTTTGATGAAACATTTGCTCCAGTTGCCAGACTTGAGGCCATCAGAATCTTTCTAGCCTATGCAGCTAATGCCAATTTCAAAGTCTATCAAATGGATGTCAAGAGTGCATTTCTAAATGGGGAATTGGAGGAAGAAGTTTATGTAAGCCAACCTCCAGGTTTTGAAGATCCAAATTTTCCAAACTATGTGTATTATCTGTTGAAAGCACTCTATGGACTAAAGCAAGCACCTAGAGCCTGGTATGAGACTTTGTCAAAGTTCCTTCTAGATAATCACTTCACAAGAGGTACTGTTGACAAAACTCTCTTCTTTAGAAATGTTAATGGCTCTAAGATACTTGTACAAATTTATGTAGATGATATTATATTTGGATCTACAGATGATAAGCTTTGTAAAAAGTTTGCTAAATTAATGCAAAGTAAATATGAAATGAGCATGATGGGAGAGCTAACTTACTTTCTTGGTTTACAAGTTAAACAAGTTAGTGGTGGAATTTTCATTAGTCAAACTAAATATATTTATGATCTTTTAAAGAAGTTTGACTTAATGGATTGTTCACCTGCAAAAACTCCCATGGCCACTGCCACTAAGCTTGAATTAAATAAGGCTGAAAAGTCTGTGGATATTACAAGTTATAGAGGCATGGTTGGCTCACTTTTATATTTAACTGCTAGTAGACCTGATATAATGTTTTCTACATGTCTCTGTGCTAGATTTCAAGCTGACCCTAAAGAATCTCACTTAGTGGCTATTAAAAGAATTTTCAGATATCTCAAGGGGACTCCAAATCTAGGAATTTGGTACCCTAGAGAGTCTGTTTTTGATCTAATTGTTACTCGGATGCAGATTATGCAGGTTGCAAAATAGACAGGAAAAGTACAACAGGCACATGTCAATTTCTAGGGAACAAGCTTGTATCATGGTTCAGCAAGAAGCAGAATTCTGTTTCCACATCAACAGCTGAAGCTGAGTACATTGCTGCTGGTAGTTGCTGTGCACAGATACTATGGATGAGGAATCAACTATTTGACTATGGTCTGACTGTTGACAAAATTCCAATATTCTGTGATAATACAAGTGCCATTGCCATTACTGAAAATCCAGTGCAGCACTCAAGAACCAAGCACATTGATATCAAGTACCACTTCATTAGGGAACATGTGATGAAAGGTACAGTGGAACTTCATTTTGTTCCAAGTGAAAAGCAGATTGCAGACATATTTACCAAGCCACTTGATGAATCAACATTCACAAGATTAGTAAGTGAGTTAGGTATGCTTAATTATTCATAATCTATGTCATCTATATAATCTGTCTTGAAGCCTGAAATGAAATTTCTGCAAGAACAAAGTTGGCTTTAATTAAGACTAATCCTATCAACGGATATTCTCTATCCGTTGAAAGCCAAAATTGTTCCATCAACGGATGTTCATTATCCGTTGAAAGACAAATACATTTCTGGTAATTTTATCCTTCAACGGATAAAATGGTGTTGTTCATCAATGGATAACTATTTCCCTTATCCGTTGAAGTGTCATGTCAGTTACTATAAGTGAGTCACAGCCGTTGATTCTTTTACTCAACCGTTGATACAGATATACAGTGTTGTATGTATTTGTATTTAAGGTAGTTTTCAGAATTTCTACAGTTTTATTTATTCTTGAACGGCTGTAACTTACTTAAAATTATCATTCAATCATTTTATTTACGTTTTAATTCAAGAAAGTATAAAAGCCCAATTGAACTCTTATTCTCACTTTACGCTTTCTTGCATTTCTTATTCTCTTTCTCTCTAAATTCTCAAGTTTTTCTCTGCAACCTCTACTCACAACAATGGCACCAATAGTCAAAATTATGTCTCAAAGAGGATTTGTTTATGAAAAGAATAATTTCATAGCCTTGGTTGAAAATAATGAAGCACATTCTGATTATCACAAGATGATGGACTTCATCAAAAACTGCAAACTAAGCTATACAATGCTGGAAGCCCCAACCATTTACTGTGAGGTGATTGAGGAGATTTGGACAACTGCAGAGTTCAACTCCACAGATATGACTATTGCCTTCTCTCTCAAAGGTAAGGACTATTGCATTAATTGTGATGATATATTTCTAGATTCTTTATGTTATTGGCTAACCATGTTGCTGAAGGTTTGGTTATATCCAATGAGAATAATAAACTCAAATGCTGGGCACAAGAGAAAAGGGTCCTTGCAGACCTTTTGAGAATGAACCTCAACAGCCAGGTGCCATTGGTATACTTGCCAATCATGAATGCACCACAGGTAAGTGAGGTAAATACTTCTATAACTCCTACTATTTCCAACCCCAATGTTTCTTTGCCTTCTAGTGTGGCTATGGAACCTGTGTCTTTGTCCAAACAGGCTCCTACCAAAGCCACCAAATCTAAAGTTTCCAAAGTCAAGTCAAAGAAACCTACCTCTGTTGTTTCTCAAAAGACAACAGTTGTAACAACTACCATAAACCCTGAAGGGAGTGAACAGGGTGTGAGTGGTGAGGGGAGGGGTGAACATCAAAAAGCCCCCAGGATAAGGTGGGAGAGGTGAGTGGTACCCAAACCAGCCAAGCCACAGTCTCTCAAAAGACTGTGGTGGTTCAAAAGGAGTCCAACACATCCCTAGTTGCATCCTCCCAAAAGGATGTAACTATTGAAAATAGTCCCCAACCAGGGACACAGAACAAAAGAGGGAGGGACACTGAAGCCACACATTCACCATTTAAAGCCTTTTCAAGGAAGAAGAAGGCCAAAACCCTAGCTTCCACTCAAGGGACACACACAGCACAGATACATCCACCAGTATCTGTGCCTTCTCAAATTCAGCTTGATGTGATTCCAGCAAATGTGGAATCACAGCCCCATTCTCTCAATATAGAAACACACCATTCATCAAACTCTCCAACACCCTCTCTGGATGTGGATATGATATTCACATCAATTCCTGATTCTCCCTCATTAAAACTCAGGGAGGAGCCCCACTCAAAACCTGATGATCATCATCTTTTAGATGATTTGTTGGATCATCAGCCAATTCTTTCAGATGTAGTTGAAGAATCTGTGTTACCTCACTTAAAATCAATCCACACAGATTCAACAATTATGTCACTTTCTATATCTACATCTTTTCCTTCTTCAACGGATATCTCTCATCCGTTGACAAGTGGTTGTTCTTCAACGGATAAGCTTAACAGCAGTTATCCGTTGATACCATCAGTTTCTACCTCAACGGATACTCCCTATCCGTTGATGGTCTCTACACACTTAACAGAAACAATTCCAACTGTAGAGGACATGGCAACTGTACAATCACTTTTAGGTTTGAGGGAAGGGAGTGATCTTTTGAGTGAGAGGCTGGGTTGCTCCCAGGCAAAAGGAGAGGTTGAGAGTCACCAAATGCATGCTATTTCTTCCAGCATGGCAAAAGTGAGTGAGAGGAGTGCCACCTTAGAAGGTGAGGGAGAGGGTGTGAGTGTGTGAGTGAGCCAGGGGGAGCCCCTGATGCAAGAACAGAGAGAAATTGAGAGAAAGGCAGGTACAGAAGCTATAAGGGTTGAACCAGCCATTGCTAGTGAGTTAATGAAAGTGGATGATGCAGAAAAGGGAAGATAATTTCAGAAACATTACAAAGCTGTCATTGATAACATTTCCTTGGATGCTGACACTTTTACTCACCCTGTTTCAGCCTATCAATTATTGGCTGCACAGGGCAATGTGGAGGCAGAACAGACACTACACATTGTACACACTTCAGAATCTCTTCTCAGAGACAAAGCTGCTGTCAACAGGCTGCCTTCTCAAGCTGGTGAGCCATCTGAAGAATTTGGAGTAAATTCTAATGATGATGACTCTAATTCTTTGAATGAGAGCATGAACTTAGGGGGAGTAGCAGGTCCAAGTTCTGTTCCTGATCTTCCTGCATGGGCATGGGCAAAACCATCAACACCAGGAGAGTTTGGTGTCACTTTGGTCAGACAAATCATGACAACTCAGCAGGCCCTTCAGGAGACTCAGGATGCTGGTACCAAGGCAATTCTTCAAGCTCATCTGGAATCTCTGCATCTCTTGCAGTTGCAGCATTACCAACAAAATCTAAGTGTGGATGAGCTCAAGCTGGACATTGCTGATCTGAAATCCTACAATGCTGAGAAATTGGATTCACTTATACCCTATGGTACTATGTGTTGGGGAGACTGAGGAAAGCATCTGATGCTGACAAGAGGCTGGCCAGATTGGAAGATAGGGTTCAAATCATTGAAGACTCTATGGTCACCATTCTTCAGAATCAACAAACTCAAACAAATCTACTCATGCAGCTGGCACAAGCACAAGGCTTGACCCCTACCCTTGATGATAACAAAAAGGGGGAGAATAAAAGGGAAGGGGAAGGAGAGCCATCTACAACAGTTCAGATTTCTCAAGTGCTAGTTCCTGTCATCACAACTTCTCCAACTATTCAAGTCAAAGGAAAGCTAGATGGAATTGATCTAATCCAGATAGCAGAAGCTGAATTGCAAGTCAAAGAGCAAAGGAAGAAGATTGATGAAAAGATGCAACTAATATTTGGTTCTACAACTTCTCAATCACAATCTGTGAAGCATAGCACAAACGTGGAATCAATTATTATGGAACTCAAGCCAGTAGGGAGGCATAAGGATGGAGAAACTTCTTCCAAAGATCTGCAACCTATGGTTCTCAAGCCCAACAACAGATCCAATAAGGATTCTATAAAGAATCCTCTAAAAGAGGTGGATTTTCCTCTTCCAAAAGCTGATGAGGATAAGCTTTTAGGTAGAAGTATTGCATATCTCAAAGAGACCATGGATGAGGCTGTAAGGAGAAACATGGCTATTATCTTCAGAGAGGGAAAGAGCATATGTGTGATGCAAGGACATCCCAAATTCTCAATAGCCAAGAGGGAAGAAACCAAAAGGTTGAAGGAAGAAGCCAAACAGCTAAAGGCTGACAAAAGAGCACAAGCAAAGCTTGAAAAACAGCTAAAGTCAAGTCAGGCTGAAGAACAGAAAGAAATTGAAGACAAAGGTGAAGATGAAGCTATGGGGGACATGGTTGGTACTGAGATGGAGGAAAGAAGTAAGGAAGAATGGCAGAAAGGGAAAAGAAAGAAGGTCAATGCAAAGAGAAAGAAGGTAGATAAGACTGAAGAAACCCAATCAATATCCAAACCACTACCCTCTATTCCTGAACCAATTGTACCTGACCCCTTCATGAACATTCATGGTGAAACAATCATTCCCAAAGAGGAACCAATTGATTGGGACACCATCAAATTGCCCACCTTCCTAACCTCTTCTCCATCATCAAAGAAGCAGAAAAGAAGAATCAAATCAACACCCTCTAAAGCCTCAATCAAATTCACACAGAAGCCTAAGCCTAAACCTCAAACCTCTAAAGATGATTATGTTCACATCTGTGACATAAAAGAATTTTCAGACATTGAACTCTATCTGGATGAGCTGGAGGAAGTAAGGGGAATAGCTGCCTACAGACAGCTACCAGAAAGACTAGTGTTCAAATACAAAGGAGCTGGGGAAAGAACATGGCCTCTTCACAGAATTCTGAATGAAGGCTACTCTACCTTGATTAAAGTCTACTCAGCTATACAAAAGGATTCTGGCTTTACCAGGACTGCCAAGACTAAGATTCTCAACAAGATTGCCAACATAAGGAAAATTTGGAGGGAGCCCAATGCCTTGCCTAGAACTTTACTCATTCAAGAAAGAGGAATTACAATTCATAAATCACCTCATTGGTTGATGGAGTTCAGAGACAACAAAGGAGTCAGAAGATTTTTCAGAATTGAAGATCAGCTAAAGATTGCCAGTAATGAAACTCTCAAGGATATGCAATCTAAGTTAGATATCAATGAAGAAGATGAAGTTAAATTCTACAGACAACTTCAACTTCAAATAGAGGAGAATGACAGGAGGCTAGGAAAGAAAACCAGGGATCAAAGGAAAAGAAAGTAATTTGCTCAGGCTAAAGGAGCACCCTTGGAAACAATATAATTCTTCAATTCCATCTCAGCATATACATTTTTGTAGCACTTTTGAATTTCTGCTTTATTACAGTTTATGTATTTATTAAGTGTTTTGTTATCATCAAGCTAAACCCAAATTTATGCTTACAGTTCTAGTAGACATAAATAGGGGGGGATTGTTAGAAATATGTGTATTAGTTTGATGATGAGTTAAGCAAAACACTTAAGTAGAAATCTAGTGTTTGTAGCCTCAACGGATAAGACCATCTTGGCTATCCGTTGAAGGAGTAGCTTTACTTAGCAATAAGTTTAGTATTGTAGCACATTTCACTCTCTGGTTTCAAGCTGTAATTCTTAGATGTTGTTAGGAAATAATCAGTCATGTTGACTACTAATGGATGTACAAATAGGAGGGCTAATTGTAAATATTTCATGCCTTATAATTTTGTATAAGTGAAGAAGTGTCAACGGATATTGAAGACCTTCAACGGATAAGAAACAAAGCTTCAACAGATGTCTCTAATGCTTCAATGGATAATATCCATCAACGGATAAGTGCTTCTACGGATAAAGACTTCAACTGATAATGCATCAACGGATAAAGCTTCAACGGATAAAGCCTCAACGGATAAGGCATCAACGGATGAAAGCTTCAACGGATGCTTAGTTCATTAGCAGTTAATAGTGACAATTCACAAGCTGACAGAGGCACATGGATTGACAGAGACATACTGGAATGTGGAAGCCTCTAGGAGGAATCAAGAAAATGCAGCATTTCCATTCTGATGCAAACAAGTAAGTATTCAAAGATTTACAGATTATCCTAGATTGCATTGGATAGAGAAATGAAGAAGAAATATGTGAAGAATCTTTTCAATTATATTTTACAGTTTGTCTTCACTTGTAAACTTGGTGGTATATAAACCAAGTAGCAGCTAGTAATTAGATATGAATTTTCCTTGAGCTGTTTAGAAATATCAAAAGAGAAAATCATCTAGTTTGTACTAGGAAGCAGCTGTGATTTAATTCTTTGAATCACAGATTTTCTGAAATAATGCATCTCTGGTGGAACAACAAATCCACCAGAAAAGTTTTTAAGTTCTTTGTGCTCATTACATTTGTGTTTGAATATATATATCTGTCTACATCAGCTTCAAGCAATTCACACACATTTGATCACTCAAACACTTAGCCTTAGAAACTGCTCAAAACTTGAAAAAGTTTTGAGATTTACATTCAACCCCCCTTCTGTAAATCTTATTGTTAGTCCACTGGGAATAACAGATTTGGTACGTTGTAATAAAAGTTAAGGTTGTGGCTTGTTTTCATACTTTAACCTGTTACGATCCATGGTTTTGTGAAGCAGGGTCATTATAAATAATATTTCCTATATAGGTTGATATATTGTGTTTGTGTTGTGGACCCCAAACTTCTGACCCGGGTTTGGAGGGCGCCACAGGTTGGTATCAGAGCTACAGGTTATAAGTCACTGAAACAACCTAGATTGTCGGGATTGGGTAGAGGGTTAAGATTAAAAATAGGAAGTAGAAAGATAAGACGTTGTGAGATTGAGTGCGGTGGTATAGTAGGTCTCCAGCATAGTTCGTATTGCGATTCGGGATTCTCAGCTTGTGACGTGATTTCCAGACAATGGCAATGGCAGATCTTGATTCCCCGGTGTCATAGGATCATTTGGAGTTTTCCGTTCGAGGATCGTCATCTTCTCTCAGATTGGATTTGCACCTTGTTCCTCCACCAGCATTAATGGTATTACCTTCCGTTATAACGATTACACTTCTTCAAGTTATTCTACGCTACTTTTCTACCTCTTGATATAAGACTACCTATTCAAGAACCTCAATCTGTTTATTCTTGTTTTACTGGACATTCGGCTGTGAGCGTATCTCTTTAATCTACCCTACATCCTGTTCTATACCCCCAACTTAGAACTTGTCCTCTGAAGCAATTGTACCTACAAGGATGGATTCGAGAGCTACAGTAAATGGTGAGCGATTGAGTTATAATTAGAGGTGAGACGAAGTTTAGAAAGGAGATTTAAGTGTTTCAGAGGATAGCTGTTATCGGGTTAAAAGAAGCCCTTAGTGACTAAGCCACCCGTGAATAAGTATGGGATGAACTAGATGAATTTTGAAGGAGTAAGAGAGAAAAGTATAAACCTGGGATTTTTGTGAAATTAAATGATGATGATATGATAACTGCGATATGTAAAGTAGTGATGTGATGTGATACGGGTAAACTTTGTTCTATGAAATAGACTTGTGGACTATTGGATAGTCTGTTCTATTTAACTACTGTAACGATAATGTCGGGAGTATCACCAGTATGGGAGCTTTGATGTGAAACTACGAATAAGATAATGTGCGACAACAATTGAAGTTTCATCGATTAAGGAAGGTAAGTGGACACGATGAAGAAGAAAAGGTAGATTGGAGTGAACAAACTTTTATGTGATTGTTTCTTTAATATGGTACCTCGTTATAGGTCAGAAGGACAACAACCAACTCATATAGTAAGGACAACCAGGTTTGTGATTTTTCAAACTTTTTAGACAAATTTTCGAAAAAGATTTTCCTTTACAAATTTATAAAAGCCTTTTTGAATAAACTAATTTTTAAACATTGGTTGTCGAGTTACTACTTGAGTTTCTTGTTTGTTAGAAAGCCTGGATTACCTGGAAAGATGCTGTTTCAGACCTAGTATTGCTAATTCCAAGAACGAAGTAACCTGCGATTATAAAGAAGTTGATTATTCCTAACAGTAAGGTGCAAGTATTATTTGATAAAATTTACAATATAATCAGCGTACGGAGTAACTATACATTCAATTACTAGGACTATCAGAGTTCGAAGAATTCTTTGATTCAACAGAAGCCGGAGCGTGATCGAAAAGATTGAAAAGATTTCCAAAACTCTCTAAAAGAAGAATATTGTTAACAAAAGGATCGTTATATCATATGGTTTGTGGTTATTCTAAATTAAAAGAGGAAGCCCGAAGTTATCAGATAAGAACGCCATTATGATCGAATTGTTAAAGTATTATACGTGTAGGTGCGACATTACAGACGCGAGACTTGACAAGTAAGAATCTACCATAATGCTTAATTTGCGAAGGCATTTCAACGTACTTTCTAAAGTTATTATATGACACAATGGATATATGATCGAACAAGCTCGAAAGATGAATACAAGTGAAATGTGGATGGTAACCAACGATATCGTTCTTGTCTTCAATATTACAGCATATATTCCTTCTCAATTCTTAAAAATGTATGAACTTCTTTTCTCAGATAAACTCTTTTCTAAGATATCGAAAAGGAGGATATTCCATTCCTTTCAAATTTATTTGCTTCCCTTAAGTTTTGCTTTCTGATTGGGACAAACAGTGTTATGGTGAGACACTTTGTCAGAATGACGAAGAGTCGGGTGGGACGCCACCTAATCATGTGCTGTATGCCATACGGTATGAAAGACTGGCCATCTTAAGTACCAATGTAGTTGTCTCATTCATATTCAAATCCTTGTTTCTTCTTTCTTTTCAACTTTCAATTTTGTTGAATTGTGAATCCTTCTAGTTGCTTCGTTGTACTGTCGTTCTTTGCAAGAGGTTTTCAAGCAGAAATCAACGTATCCTTAATCAAGCGGACGAAGTTCCATCTACCTCTTATGCATGGAAAGGAAACACGGGCACATGACGATGATTACAAATTACTAGCCCCAGTGAAGAATCCACTAAGAGTCAAGGAAATCTACTCCAATGAGGAATACATTTCCGAGAACGAGAAATTGCGATTTTCTTGTGAAATATGTTATTCAGAATACGTACGTGATGACATGGATGATTAGGGTGAATACCTTATGCGTTAAAATATTAAAAGATATGAGAGAAACTTAATAGTTTATCTCTCAAGATTTTATTGATAAGATTAGGATCAAAGGATTAATAAGTTAAGAATGTGAAAGTGTTGAATAAGGGAGTACTAATGGTGAAATTGAGATTCCTGGCAATAAGTTGTGAAGAATTGATATCATGGAAGATAAGAGGTTTTGATATTATTCTAAGAAATGGATTAACTATTAAAGCGTGATGTCCAGGCAGACCGTCTTGATGAAAAGATAAATTCTGAGGATGTCAAATGAGAAGGTGATGAGGTTCAAAAGATGAAAGAAGGTAAAGAATTTGTTGATGATGATTATGGTAATCAAGATATGAGCATTACAGTGAATATGAGATAAATAAAAGTCAGGAGTAAACAGAATTTGAAGATTTTATAGTTTCAAGATATATTTCCAGACGAATTACCAAAATACGGCCTTATCTAAAATGGCACCAGTTAGAACGAGGAAGTTAGCAAAGCGGATGCAAGGAATGCTAGGAGAAGAAGCAATTAAACCCAGTGTATTCCATGAAGTGTGCCAGTACTATTTGTTAGTAAGAAAATGGAAGTATGAGATTATGCGTCAACTAAAGCC
Source organism: Apium graveolens (assembly GCF_009905375.1). Taxonomy (NCBI): domain Eukaryota; kingdom Viridiplantae; phylum Streptophyta; class Magnoliopsida; order Apiales; family Apiaceae; genus Apium; species Apium graveolens. Next base: position 295,074,341 of record NC_133650.1, read on the forward strand.
AGTTCAACAAATTTACTATCAAAAGCAAGTACATGTTACCTTGACCCAATGATTTGTTTGATCAAACGAAGGAAGCAAATACTTTTATAAGACTGATTTAAGACTTGATATTTTACCAATTGAAGACTAAACCTATGGATGTATCCAGGACAATTTTCAGAATTAAGTACTGTTCTCATATTTTCATCTATATTAACCAATATACCATTAATATTTGAACTGGATGGACAACACCTTTAAGGAATATCCGAGTAAGCTATAGTTGTAATACTTAAAGTTAATGGAGCACCATGCAAAGCGTTTAATGATGACTGGGAAGTTGGAGAAGAAAGAAGTTGTATGAAATATAGTTCTTAGCATAGATAATAAATGTAGAGAAGATCAAAAAAGATTCAGCAGAAGTTAAAATTACTATGAATGAAAAGAGACCAGAAACACCAACAAAAGTAAGAAGTTTTATCATGGGTCGGTTACTATTGGAAACTGGTGCAGGATTTCATGAAAGTGGCAATATCTTGGACGAAGCTAACCAGGAAAAGCAAGAAGTTTTGTGAAATGGAGAAGGATGAAGGGAAAGTTTTGCAGAGTTAAATGAAAGAATGGTTTCAGTGCCTGTTTTATCAATTTAAAAGTATCAAGGAGGTTTGGTAGTTAATAGTGATGCTTCTCATTAGGGAATAGGATGTGTGTTGATGCAGCACAATAGGGTTATTGTATATGCATCCAGACAACCGAAACCTTATGAGCAGAAGTATCCTACCCATAATTTGGGAGTAACAGTAATAATATTCGTTTTGAAAGATTTGGGAAACATAATATATATGGAGAAAGGTGTAAGATCTATACGGGCTATAAGAGGTTGAAGTATATATTCACGAAGAAAAGCAAAGATAGAGGAAGGCAATAACGGACATAGAGACTATACCGGAAGAATTTTTTATGGAATTTTAGAAGTTGAAATTGGGAATCAGAGTTTATAATCCAAGCAGGAGCAAGGATGAATAGTATGACCTTTCAGTCGAACTTGTTAAGGGAAATATAAGGAGATGTCAAAAGAAGATAATGGATCACGATGTTAGCAGTAGTGAGAGGAAATTCATGCGCCCGGGAGAATGATCACAATATCCCCAGATTCTCCTCCAGCACTTGGACGCTACAAGCAGAAGAATTAAGGAATGAGATCCCATAGGGAATTCACAATATCGAGTATTTAATCTATTGAAGAAATGCCAAGATATATAGAAACTTAAAAAAAAATAGTAGTAACCAGATATAAGAAGGGAATTTCAAAATAGATTGGGAAGTGTTAGACATGCCAAAGAATTAAAGCGAAGTATTGAAGGCCTAATGGATAAGGCAGACCCAAGGAATGGTTTTACAAGAAGTGAATCGTGAAAGGTACCAGTGATGTTCATGGAGAAAAAGAATGAAATTATAATAATATGTACTGATTATCGGGGGTTTAACAAAACCATGAATAAGAAGAAGTGAAACCCTATAAAGAATTGATTACTTATGAGACCTAATTTAAGAAGTGTGTTATGTATTGAGAATTAACTTAAGATCTGACCTGAGAAGATATCAAAGATTACAATTAAAATGAATTAAAAGCATTATAAGCTCTGGCGATATTATGTGAAATAACAAGTGTATCAGTTGTTTATAAGGAATTAAGAAACATGGTGTATAAGGAGTACTTGGATAAGTAAATTGTATGTATTGATAACATCCTCAGCTATTCAAAGAATAAGAAAGTTTGTGTGAAACGCCCAAGGATTTTTCTCCAAAAATCAGAAGGAAAACAACTATACATTGAGTCTTCAAGAATGAAATTTTGACTAAGGTTAACAAAAGATTCTGAATTAATCCATTAACAACTACCTAAGCAAAGCTGTATGGTAACAGTTGCATTATGCCAACTGAAAAGATTGGATGTAAATAAGACCACCGAGGAGTTAGTAAACGAATTGGAAAGAGGAAGAGATGTTTAAATGTTTGGAAACCAGGTTGAAAACAAGTACCGCCTATCATCCTTGAATAGAGAGTCAAGGTACGAAAGTGATTCAGGAAAGGTAAAATATGTTGAGAGGTGGAGTTTTAAGGAAACACTGGAATGATCATTTATCAGCAATGTCAGTTTTGGAATGCCCCAATATTGAGCTTCGTGTGAACGCAAGTGAAGGTTTCCATTTCTATTAAAATAAAGTGGGAGAAATAAAGTTGTTAAATCCTAAGTTGTTAAATCCTAAGTTAAATCGGCACGCTGAGAGCGTAGTGCTATTAGTTGAAGCAGCTCGGAGTAGACAAAGAAAGAAAACGAAATTGTATTGAGAGGAAGTATGAGTATAGAAATAGGACCAGTAGTGTTAGTAAAAATGTCGTCTTGAAAGAAATTGGATAAATTTGAGTAGAAGGGACCAGCTAAGTCCTAAAATTAGTAAACCATTCGAGGTATTGATGCATATAGATAAAGTTGTTCATAAAATGATATGACCGTCACTCCAATATGCATACCTAATGTATTTTACTTGTCAATATTAAAGTGATAAGTATCGGGTTTAAACTAAGTAATTGATCAAGAAGCCAATGGGGCTCTTGTCCAAGTTGTTCTGCATATAGAGATCAATCCAAATTCTTGATCGTCAAAGGCAAGTCCTTGGAAATGAGTGCATACCTATTACAAATACGTTTGAACCCTCGAGAAGAAGGGTCTACTTAGAAATTAAAATCAAATATGCTTGACAAATATCCTCACTTGTGTAGCTAGACCAGATTCTGAGGACAGGATCTTTTTAAGGGGGGAAGGATATAACGACTCGTGTAACCTTTTTGAATTATTTAATTATGCAACTATGGAAATTATTAAATAAATAAAATATGTGTGTTGGTTTTGACCGCTATGTGTTGTTTGATTATTATCTATATGTGATTTATAGTGTATCGGATTGTCCGTGCGATTAATTATGCGATCATATGGAATTGTTTCAATTTTAAAAGTGGATTTAATGCAAATTTATTTGTTTAAATATTTGAAGTGTTTCTAAAATTGTTTTTATGATTTTATAATTATAATAATTATTTTTAGGATTTTATAAAATTGAGAAATCAATATTTTATTATTTATTTATTTTTAAAATGATTTTCTGATCACTTTTATTATAAAATCCATATTTAATTCTAAAATTCTTCAAAAATTATGAAACTCATATTTATTTAAGTTTGGAATATTCCGAGAATTTTAAAATTATTTTGGAAATTTTCGGGATTAATTTCACCTGCGCGTTATTTTGTTTAATTGTTAAAAAGCGGGTATAACGTGCACTTCGAAAATTGTTCTAAAATTTTGAAAATTTCATTTTTATGAACTTCGGGATATTTGTAATATTTTAAAACTATTTTCGTAATTTTCTGAATTTGTTTTAAGTATAGCTCGGTTCGTTATCGTAAAATACGGTTATATTTCGTGATTTAAAAACACTCTATAAATTATGAAATTCATGTTTTACTAATTTCAAAATATTCAGAGAATTTTTAAGAATATTTCAATTTTAAATTGATCAATAATAACTCGTAAAACTACGCATCAGAAGGATAAAATAATTAGTAACCGGGCTTGTAGTCAAGAAAAACGACATGTGTCCTAATAATTGGACACACGGCTCGTGTTTGGCAACAGAGATGGGGGTTAGTCTTATTTTCGGGATAAACATCCCATCTTTGTCTCTCTCTTTCTCGGCTGTACTCTCTCGCAAATCTCTCTCTCGTTCTTTCTTCTCTCCCTGTTTATCTTCGATTCCCTTTCTGTTTCTTGCCCTTCCGGTGAGTTTCCGGTCGTTTGTTCCGGCAAGTCCTTGATCTCGTCCCTGTTTCGGATTGAATATATATGTATCTGGTTGTGTGCGTATATATGTTCGTGTGTGTTGTATGTATCCATGTGTGTGGGCTGTTATGCTCCCCTGTTCCTGCCGTGCCTTGTTTTTTCCGGCTTTATTCGCTGTTCTGATTTTGTTTAATTGGTTTTGTTGTGTATGTATACACATGCTTGTGTATACAGCTGCGCGCCGCCCTCCTTGTTTTCCAGCGGGAGGCGGTGGCGCGTGGGATTGACGCGCGTGTGCGTGTGCCTGCCTGGTTGCCTGTTCATGTGTACTTATCGATTAACTGATTGATTTTCTTAATTTTAATTTATATGTTTCTGCAGGGAGTAAATTGATTAATGGTTCGTGAAGTAAAAATGATTTCTGTGCGGGAAATTATAAAAGCTAATCGGTGGAATTTATTTGGAAACCCGACACGTATCGGGCACCGATAAATTTTACCGCCGTCGGCGATGAGCCTCGGCGAGCCGACGGTGGACGATGATGATATATATCTGAGTCCTAACATTTTAAAAGAAATAAATGTAAAAACGCGAATAATAATAAATAGTTGGTTTAATTCAGTGGTTGGGATTTGTGGAATTGGATTGTGATTGGATTGTCGTTATAAGTGTTGTAAATTGATTTGACGTCGATATTGTGTTCGACAGGTAGTCCGATAAACAAAGGAAATGCTGTCCAATTTTCGAAAATAAAACTGAATTACGCAAATACGGAAACGTATCCGATGAATATCGGGACGTCGAGAGACTATATATATATGTATGTGTATTTTATATGAAACTTGATTGTACGATGTGATGAAATATTTTTCTAAATCGATAACCCTGATTTCGTAAAATAAAGAGTATGGGTATTTTCCGAAAACGAACACTGAACCGATTTTCGAGAATGTGAACTCTAATTTCTGTCTGTGTTATTCTAATATCAATAATTATGAGTCGGGTTTGAATATCGTTGGATAAAAATTAATATAGAGGATAGGTCAAGCATACCTAGACGTCTAACGTAGGGTATTTCGACCCTGTAGGTTATAGTCGGGAACCTGAAAGTGGACGATGGACTAAAGATAACCTAGTGGTCAGTCGACGAGCTCATTAGAGTTTCAACAGGAAGACCTGAGTGTCGAGTTTGAATCCAGAGTGACATAGTGGTTGGACGTAAAAGCCTAAGCGGCAGAGTTGGTCCAGAATTGATCAGTAATAGTTATAAAGTCTTGTAAGGCAAATATTTCTGAACTTTTCTTCAAGATTGTAATAACCCCAATTTTTGAGAAATTTTGAAACCCTTATGAATAGTGTTTTTGCTGAACGAGAAAACTTTTCATGCCACGCTATGTAGGGGTTCTGTTATTGATATTCTGAGATTTTATTAGTACTTTATATGGGATATAAGTGTATGTAAAGATCGTCAGAATCCAAATCCGAACACTTTGATTTTTCCCGGAAATCCACTAGATACGGAGAGAATTGAGTATAAGGTAACAGGATAAAAAGGATTTAAATTAAAGGATTATAGGAGAGGATCATAAAAGGAATATAATATATTGAGAAAGGTTAAGGGAACCTAAGTAATAAGATCCCGGGTATGATCCCTCAAACGATAAACGAAAACGAAAGTTAAGCGAACCGTATAACAGATCAGCGGTCATTAGGCAAACAATTAGGAAGTTAAGCAAAGGGATTAGAGGAAGTGATGTCACCCAACCAATGAGAAGAGGACAAGGAAGGGAGAATGACATCATGAGGATGATATAAGCATGACATGGGAAGGAAGGAGGTGTGGTTGAATGAGAACCACACAAATTCAAGGGCAAGAAGGTAATTGACTAAAGCAAGCACAAAAACCAAGCAACCAAGCCAAACAAATCAAAAAAACACAAAATCATTTCATTCTCATCATCTTGCTCTCGGCTTTTCATCTTTTTCAAGGGCAAGAATTTCAAAAATCAAGTTCCAAGCATTGTTAAATCACAAGGTAATTATCTAAGCTTCCTTGTACATAGATATGGTTATGCTATAAGTTTAAGCTCCTAATTCCTTCACAATCTCTTCCAATAAATCAAGGAAGAAGATGGTGAATAGTAACCTTCAAGAAATAACTTTAGTTTTCTTGAATTTTTATGAAAGATTAAGGTTATACAAGCAAGGATCAAGGTTCTTTTAGGCATTCAAAGCTCTTGGGTTGTGTTAGGAAGCTTCAAGGAGGTATAAACAACTTTCACCTTTAACTTATAGTTTGAACTTTGAGTTTTGATGAGTTCATGGATGGATTAATGTATATATAGAAATATCCATGTATGTATATCAAGATCCATGTATGTTAGATAGTTTGGTTGGATTTGTGGTGATTTTGGATATGAATCTTGGTTAATGGTTAATGAATCTTAAGTTATGGTTAGTAGATCATGTTTGTGGTTGAATAAGTTGGAAAACCTTGATATTATGGACTGACTTTGCCTTGATATAAGTTGTGTTTGAGGTATTGATGATGGTTGGGTGGTTTGTAGTGAATTGGTAAAGAATTGGAGTGGTATAAATATTGGTAATCGCGTAAATATAGCCGTCGTAACGTCCGATTTTCTTTAGACTGTTTTGTGCATAACATTAGGACCCGAGGACCCCCTGCTAGATTATGACCACTTCCATGTTTAGATAGCTCATGTTACGAGCTTCGTTTTGATATGTAGTTCGTTCGATTCCGATGCACGGTTTAGGAGAAACGACCGTTTCAAGTAACGGCGTTTCGCGAACGAAACTTTTTCCCTCGCCTTACTTTGAAATGTAGGTTAAAGACCAAAAAGGGTTAATTAATGTATGAAACATTTATGGTAAGTGTGTTAGGCAGTTGGTAAGACATTCGCGAAGGAATCGCTTTAAAACTCGTAAAGGTTAAATTATTAAAAATGGTGGAGCCGAGGGTACCCGAGTGACTTAAGCGAATCAGTGAGCGCAAAACAAGCGTTAGAGTCTAAGTTAGTTAAAGTATAGATTTACAAGTGACTTTGGTTTAATTCCAACTTACTTGTTGTTTATAGGTTACCAGACTCGTCCCGAGCCATTCGTAACCCCAGTCGCTCAGGCAAGTTTTCTACCCGTTATACTGTTGCTGTGATGTAAATATATGTATATGCATTATCTTGTGATATTGCATGATTGTTATTAGCAAATTTTGCGATATATTGGAGCATGCTAATATGGTATATATGCATGTCTGTTTCGTAATCTGGTTATCTATCTGTTGATTTCAATGCTTATAGTTGCATAATACCTATGCTAGAAATAAGCAAGTAGTTGCGTATACCCTTAGTATAGGGGATAAAAGGTGAACATATTTCTAAACCGGGAGTCGATGTTCCCGAGTATATTATATATATATATATTTATTTATTTATATATATATATATGGATATAGTTTTTAAAACTATTAATCGAATAAGATTTATTCGATAACTTTAACTTTATTTTATTATTGAATATTATTTTGAATATTCATTCGAGGACTTATGACTCCTTTTACTTTATTAATGAATATTATTTTGAATATTATTCGAAGGCGTATGACTCCTTTTATTTATTTATCTGAATATTATTTGAATATTCATTCGAGGGCTTATGACTCTTTTATATTATTTATTGAATATTATTTGAATATTCATTCGAAGGCTTATGACTCGGTTTATATTATTTAATGAATATTATTTGAATATTCATTTGAGGATCTATGACTCCGATTATTTGCTGAAATATATTCTTTATTTTATTAAAGAATAAGGTGTTAATAATCAAACTTATTTTCGATTATTCAAATAAAGATAATACTTTCATATAAGTATATCTTTGGTTATTTAATACTCGTTTCAAGTATAAGTTTTAAAACTTCTACTTCAATTATTTTTATAAAGATTATTCTTATGGGAATATTATTTAAATAATAATATTCAGTCATTTTCTAAATATTCTGGGGACTGATTTACTTCATTAAATCAGCTTTACTCCAAACACTCTTTAAAGTGTTTTCGAGTCTTCAAAATGATTTTTAAAAGTTAGAGCGGATCCCAAAACTCATTTTTATATTTAAGATCTTCCTTTTAAAGGGGATTTAAATACTCGTTCAAAACCTGGGGAATCCGGCTCTGTGGTGTATTTTATATTCGCAACAAGGTTGCAGTTTTGGTAAATGAATTGATTACTTACCCAACGTTCGGGAAGTAAGTCCATCTATTGAGTCGGCATAAGCAACATGGGCTCAGTGGGGGTCCATGATAGTGTAAGTGGCTCAGTGGGAGTCCATCAAATGCATAAGTGGCTGAGTGGCAGTCCAGCATAAGGTCCTAATTATGACCAGGGTGATGACCAGTGGGGAATTCGTCCATCTACTAGTAGAAAAGGTTACTTATGGGTATCTTTGCCTGATCAGCAAGATATCTGGTTTATGCCAAAGGTTTTCTTTTCCTTCCAAATTCATTGGATATTGCAACTCTGTTCATACTTTACATAACAGAGGTTCCAGGAAATGTTTTAGAGATATATATATGTGGATATATATATATCGGAACTAAATAAAGTATCTCATAACTTTTTCATTCAATAATATTTCAAAGATTGAATCTATTCAAATCTTGTCTTGTAGTCTCATCTATGTGATGAACTTTTGAAACTGATTATAACTTGAACGGTGGTAGTTCAAGTAGTATTGGGAAAGATATAAGTATATTGGGGTATTTGGTAACCTCATCTTTTAAACTTATATCTAATTAATAATTGTCTTAGGAATGACAAACATTTTTAGAAAAACGTTGAAACAAGGTTAGATATATGAGATCACCTTGCAACGATATTTTTTATACAGTTATACACTGGGACTTTGTGTATATTACGCATGGAAGAGGACTTCCAATATTTTGAAAAGTATATATGTATATATACTGAATATTTTGCGACTTCATCGCATTAAGATATCAAACTTGGTTCATTTCTTTTGACCAAGACTTTCATGAGTATTATGAGTAGGCTCATATATTATAAATCATTATACATATTATTTTGGTGGGCTTGCTGCTCACCCTTGCTTTATTTCTTCATCACACAACAACAGTTAGGAAAGATGGCCAGACTCCAGCAGACCCAGCGCAAGCGCGTGGGAGGCGTCCCGCGTCTTCCCGTTGATGTTGTAGCTGCTATAGCTGCAGAGGTAGATCTATTGTAGATCAGACCATCTACTTTTGAGAATCAATTATGTATAATTATAACTTGTGGCAGATAATGGCAATTAACTGTAAATTTATCAAGAAATCATTTTGGGTTGTAATAACTTTTAAATTGTGGATTCAAAGACTTGTACTTATTTAAATTTCATCTCTGAGACTATAACGGGTTGTGGTGTGTGTTAGTGTGGGGTCACAGCATAAGGTTAGTTGTTATTAATTAAGTGAAGTGATATTGTGGAAAGAAAGACCGTGACGACCCGGATCCCCGACCCCGGATCTGGGGGTGTTACAGAAATGGTATCAGAGCCAAGCGTTATAAATCTCAGAGAGGATGGGACGTTAAGATAATAAGTTCACTAAGATAATAAGAACTCTTGCCAAGTTCATAGTCGGGCTACCTAACGTAGCACTGACAGTTAAAACCCTTATGGGAACCCTTATAAATATCGTGATAGGAGCGTAGTTCGTTATCGTATATGGTAGCGGGACTCCGAACCCTGAGGTTGAGGAGCAGCAGCGCGATGATGTTTTATTACTAATTGGAGATCGGATTATGGATCCGATAGAGTGTCCTAATGCAGGACCGGATGATGTTGATATTGAGGATGTAGCGGTTGAGGATGTTGTCCTAGAAGGGATAGTTGTTGAGGAGGATCCCATGGAGGATCCTGATAAGATTGGATAAAGGACCACTGATGAATTGATGACCATGGTTAGGTCGACTGCCAGAGGTAGGATTGGCCGGTCACTACTGGAGGTTCGTTCAAGTTGTAAAGATAGTAGCCCCTTTAACGCGGCTTACTCGTAAGACTGAGAAGTTCGAATAGACAGAGAAATGCGAGAACAGCTTTTAAGAACTGAAGCAAAGGTTGGTGACGGCCCCTATGTTGGCGTTGCCGGATGGAAAAAGGAGATTTTGTGATTTGTAAGTGACGCTTCGCATAAGGAATTAGGGTGCTTCTTAGCGCAGCAAGATAATCGCGTCTGCGTCAAGACAATTAAGGTAATATGAAATTCGATATCCCCGCCCATGAGCTTAGGCTCGTTGCAATAGTTTTACCCTAAAGATTGGAGGCACTACTTGTATGGAGAGAAGTGCAAGATTTACACAAACCATAGGAGCTCTAGTACATTTTTACGTAGAAAGAGCTCAACATACGCCAGAGGTGGCGGTTAGAGCTAATCAAGAATTATGATTGGGAGATTCTTTATCATTCGGGGAAAGCCTATATGGTGGCTGATGCCCTTAGTAAAAAGGAGAGACTCAAGATGATAATGTCTTTTGGAGAGTTTATAAGAGATTTTGAGAAAATGGAAATAGTAGTGAAGGTAACCGGAGCCGGTACCGAAAAGCTGTTTGAGATAGCAATACAGCCCGAATTATTGGAAAAGAACATATTGTGCCAGTAAAGGTGATGAATGAAGGCAGAGAGCCAACAAATAAATATGAGATTAATACCGAGAAAGATGATAAGGGAATAATGAGGTGTTCCTACAGAAATTGGGTTCCAAAAGTTCAAGAGCTTAAGGATGAGAACTTAGATGAGAGCCATAGTTTGAGGAATAAGATTTAGGGCAAACCCTGAATGTGATAGTCAGGGAGGTTGCCATCAAGAAAGAAATAACCCATAACATAATAGAGTGGAAAACAAGGTTTTTAATGTATAAGATAACCCCGATTATGGGAGAAGGTTGAAACATTTCATACTAAGGAAACAGAAAGTCGAGTAAGGAAAGGAGACCCGAGATGGTACTCCTATACGACAATTTATGGACCAGTCTAGACAGAACTTAGACTATTATCCCCAACCACCACCCTGAGGAAACAATGCGGTGAGAAATTCTTTCAGGACCTTTAAGTCGCTAAGCTCTCAGAGTTTCAAGGAACAAGCTGACCCAGTCGAGGCAAGAGCCTGGCTAAAGGAAATACAGGAATCATTTGAGATTCTAAATGATTGACGAATCACGAAAGACTATTTTTGTCACTTACCCTCCTAAGAGAGAGGCCACCCGCTGGTGAAAGGCCAAGGAAGGCACGGAGCAAGAGATTATAATAAACTGATTAAAGTTCAGCCAATTGTTTTCGGGATCGTAATTCCCAAGGTTATGGAATAGTGTAAAAGCTTTAGAGCCAGAACAAAGGCAGACGAGTATGATGAATTATGAATCTAAGCTGTAAAAGTTGTTAAGATTCGTTCTGGAGACGCGAATCCAGAATGACAGGATATTTGAAATCAATGCTTATGTTGTGTTGGTTCATGAAATAATGATAAGAGAAAGGAAAATAAAAAGGAACTGAAGTGGAAACGAATATAAAGGCAATAGAGTTTATGGAATGATAAGGGAGTTGGGTATGAGGAAACCCTAAAGACTCATAGCAATAGAAATAGAAAAGTATATGATCGTCAGGATGAGGGTGATTCACCATGAGTTAAAGTTGACGGTTGAAGGCATAAGAGATGCATATAGTTTATCCCCTGTAAGTTGGGAGGATTCGAGGAAACCTTGAGATAATTCGAAGGATAAATAATGAGACGCGGATAGACTAAGGGGATAAGAAAGTAAGAAATTAAGAAAATTGGATGAAGGAAGTGACCTTCAAGAAGGTGAAGTGTAAGACCGGTGGCATGATACCCAGAAAGGGAGACGCCAGATATGAAAGATATCCCAACATTGAGGTGACTGTTGAGATAAACAACAAAAGTAAATAAGGAATTATTAAGAAGAAGTTCACGTTGAACACGACCAATATCTTCCAGAACATCCATGTTATCGTTACCAGATTAGGCAAGAAAAGCGGATAACCGTTGTTATCTTTTGGAGGCCATTTTGATTAACCTCATTTTGTATACAAATGTTATTGTGAAATTAGGCATTTACTATCGAGGTGGGAATGATTGAATAAGATACCCATATCAGGGATATATGACTTTATTTATCCATGGAAGGATGCTTGTACCTTTTTAAAGGTGGAATTAAGGATAGAACATCGGTAACTTAAAACGAATCCTAGGGGAATGCATAAAGGTTGGCATTTCACCCTTGATAGGGATAGTATGAGTTTTGACAGTATGAATTGGAAAGCATTAAGGTAATAATAACCTTTAAGGATCAGTGGAGAAATTTTTCAGAAATATATAGACAATGGTTCTAGTAGTAGTAAATGGTATTTTGATATGCCCTGTATCTAAGGAATATAGGAGGAACGATTCAAGGATAACCCTATAGGTTTTACAAGGAGAAAGGAAATATTCAAAATTCTCAAGAATAGAAATGTGGATAAAGGAAATATGACGTAATTATAATGTTGCCAAGTGGGGCACGTGTTAAACCACGAGAAAGTATGGATCGAACCAGTAATGGTCGAAATTGTTCAGGGCAATTAGGACTTAAGATAAAAGATGTTCTAAGTACGATCGAGAGTCAGTCGCGACAGTGATTAACCTCTAAAGACTGAGGCAATAACTTATGGAAAAATGGTGATTTTTTTTTTACTCATCAGATTTTAAGGAAAGCATTTTCACTCAAGCAGTGATCGGAAATAAGGTAGAAAATTTATTTGGAGGTGGTTAAAATGACATTGACTGTAAGGAAATTTTACTATCAGGAAAGGCCAAAGAGGTGGCCGACACTTTAAAGGTAAGAGGATAATTATAGGCGCTCGTGCGAGAGGAATACAGTGATGATGGTTAAAGCTGTGAAGGTTGTATTATGGTTTGGAAGATTGACATTCCTTCTGATGACTGTGCAATACCCAACCGTAATAGTAGTTGGTAAAGGTTTAATTTGTGTAATCGCCATGAACGGGCTATCTATCTTAGAAGGTCCTATCTTGAGATAAGCCAGGACCATGTTTCAAAAAGGACCAAACAAACCTTTGAGTTAAGTCTTCTATTGAAGGCATATGATTAAGAATGGTATTAACCTGCTATCGGTGCTTTGATTGAAACTCTTCTGCAATTTTATATGCTTCATGTCATGTATGTATGTCAGGATCAGGAGTGTTCTTCATGAATCAGGAATGGTGATTATGTTACCTCCTTAGAAGGATTTGATACGACATGGATAGACTCCGTATGGTTAGCTATTAAGACTTCATGGAAAATGAATGACTACAGTGGGTCAGTGGTGGACCATAGTAAGGCAGCAATGATTCTGCGAGTAATGAGCTGATTACAACCGTGAGAGTTGTATTGGAATGGGTGTTGAGATTGAGTACCACTAATCGGGTCGTGGTAGTGTATAAGTTATCATTGATAGACTAATTAAGTAGAGTATCTACCTAGTGAATAATTATTCTTTCTTATCAATAGAGAGTCGTATTATTATACGAGGAAGGATGCGGTGCAAGCATAGAATTCTAGTAACGATGATGTATAGAATGAGATCCCAGATTCGATTTTCGATGTCAAGGGAGTTTCAAAGGTGATTATGTATAAGCTCGAGGAAGAGTGTGGGTCCATAGAATGATGGACGGGATAGCGAAAATATTTAAGCATGCAAAATGCGAGGCTATAATGCTCGATGCTGATATAAATACGTATATGTTTTGTTCTCCTATGACCAACCTCTATAGTTCAGAGGTAGGTTCCAAGCCAGATATTTTGTGGCAGTATATTTTTTTTTCATATATACAATTCTCTTCAATTTGTTCTTTTCTCTTCTTTTCATTTCATGTAAGCTGAGAAGAACAACCCTTCCAGAAGGGGAGGTATTGCCGAATGACTATCTATCTTTGTGATAGAAGCCTAGTAGGATACCACATGTTGTTTAATTGCTTGTCAAGTACTAAAGGCTGGCCACCTTCTGTACTAACTATGCGATATAACAAGTGTTCATGATCATAGTGATCTCTCAACAAATTCCTTTACTTCTATTTGATTGATCAAATTTTGGAAAATAGAAACAACTGAAAAAGGAGTAATAAAGTGGTGGTAGTATGCGGAATGGGAACACATTCGTGATACTAAGGTTGACGTGGTTATTAAAAGGTTATAGAACGCTAACGAGCAAAAGTATAACCAGTATAATATTAGGAACGGAAGGTAGTAGCGATTACGAACTGGAAAAGAATGGGTATTGAGAAGCAGAAGCTCTAATGATAAAAGCTATAATGAGAGTCTGTGCAATAGACTTGAAAGAATTTGGAATGATCACTTAACACGGATTAAGTTATCTTACGACAATAGATCATATGCCATTATCGAGATGTCGCCTTATGAGATCATTGAGGGAAGACAATGTCGATCTCCCTTATGTTAGGATGAAGTTGTAGAGCGCAAGATGCTCGGACCCGCAGTAGTCCAAAGGACCAAGGATATGATAGATCTAATCAGAGGACGGCTGGTAGTAGCCCAAGATGGACATGACACGAAAGGATAAAGAGTATGAAATAGGGGACCTAGTAATGTTATAGGTATCCCTTGGAAAGGATTGATGAGGTTCGGAAAGAAAGGAAAGCTAAGTCTACAATTTGTTGGACCCTTGGATATATTAAGACGTTTGGGAAGTTAGCATATGAGCTAGCCCTAACCCCGAACATGTAGCAGGTCGTAACGTGTTTCACGTATCAATGTTAAGGAAGTGAAATTCAGATGCCAGATAAATAGAGGCATATGAGCGCATAGATATGCAACCCGACGTAACCTATATGGAGCAACCAGGAAGGGTTATAGAGTGAAAAGGAACAAGTGCTTAGGAGAAGGATTATCAAACTAGGCAGAGTTTGGTGGTAGAACCACAATGTGGGAAAATTTACTCGAGAGTTAGAAAGTGCAATGCTAAGAGAGTATCCCCATTTGTTTTCTATCTGATTCCGGGACGGAATCCTTTTAAGGAGGGGAGACTGTAATAACCCCAATTTTTGAGAAATTTTGAAACCCTTATGAATAGTGTTTTTGCTGAACGAGAAAACTTTTCATGCCACGCTATGTAGGGGTTCTGTTATTGATATTCTGAGATTTTATTAGTACTTTATATGGGATATAAGTGTATGTAAAGATCGTCAGAATCCAAATCCGAACACTTTGATTTTTCCCGGAAATCCACTAGATACGGAGAGAATTGAGTATAAGGTAACAGGATAAAAAGGATTTAAATTAAAGGATTATAGGAGAGGATCATAAAAGGAATATAATATATTGAGAAAGGTTAAGGGAACCTAAGTAATAAGATCCCGGGTATGATCCCTCAAACGATAAACGAAAACGAAAGTTAAGCGAACCGTATAACAGATCAGCGGTCATTAGGCAAACAATTAGGAAGTTAAGCAAAGGGATTAGAGGAAGTGATGTCACCCAACCAATGAGAAGAGGACAAGGAAGGGAGAATGACATCATGAGGATGATATAAGCATGACATGGGAAGGAAGGAGGTGTGGTTGAATGAGAACCACACAAATTCAAGGGCAAGAAGGTAATTGACTAAAGCAAGCACAAAAACCAAGCAACCAAGCCAAACAAATCAAAAAACACAAAATCATTTCATTCTCATCATCTTGCTCTCGGCTTTTCATCTTTTTCAAGGGCAAGAATTTCAAAAATCAAGTTCCAAGCATTGTTAAATCACAAGGTAATTATCTAAGCTTCCTTGTACATAGATATGGTTATGCTATAAGTTTAAGCTCCTAATTCCTTCACAATCTCTTCCAATAAATCAAGGAAGAAGATGGTGAATAGTAACCTTCAAGAAATAACTTTAGTTTTCTTGAATTTTTATGAAAGATTAAGGTTATACAAGCAAGGATCAAGGTTCTTTTAGGCATTCAAAGCTCTTGGGTTGTGTTAGGAAGCTTCAAGGAGGTATAAACAACTTTCACCTTTAACTTATAGTTTGAACTTTGAGTTTTGATGAGTTCATGGATGGATTAATGTATATATAGAAATATCCATGTATGTATAGCAAGATCCATGTATGTTAGATAGTTTGGTTGGATTTGTGGTGATTTTGGATATGAATCTTGGTTAATGGTTAATGAATCTTAAGTTATGGTTAGTAGATCATGTTTGTGGTTGAATAAGTTGGAAAACCTTGAGATTATGGACTGACTTTGCCTTGATATAAGTTGTGTTTGAGGTATTGATGATGGTTGGGTGGTTTGTAGTGAATTGGTAAAGAATTGGAGTGGTATAAATATTGGTAATCGCGTAAACATAGCCGTCGTAACGTCCGATTTTCTTTAGACTGTTTTG
This sequence comes from Apium graveolens, assembly GCF_009905375.1. Classification (NCBI taxonomy): domain Eukaryota; kingdom Viridiplantae; phylum Streptophyta; class Magnoliopsida; order Apiales; family Apiaceae; genus Apium; species Apium graveolens. Next base: position 295,090,618 of record NC_133650.1, read on the forward strand.
TGCATAACATTAGGACCCGAGGACCCCCTGCTAGATTATGACCACTGCCATGTTTAGATAGCTCATGTTACGAGCTTCGTTTTGATATGTAGTTCGTTCGATTCCGATGCACGGTTTAGGAGAAACGACCGTTTCAAGTAACTGCGTTTCGCGAACGAAACTTTTTCCCTCGCCTTACTTTGAAATGTAGGTTAAAGACCAAAAAGGGTTAATTAATGTATGAAACATTTATGGTAAGTGTGTTAGGCAGTTGGTAAGACATTCGCGAAGGAATCGCTTTAAAACTCGTAAAGGTTAAATTATTAAAAATGGTGGAGCCGAGGGTACCCGAGTGACTTAAGCGAATTAGTGAGCGCAAAACAAGCGTTAGAGTCTAAGTTAGTTAAAGTATAGATTTACAAGTGACTTTGGTTTAATTCCAACTTACTTGTTGTTTATAGGTTACCAGACTCGTCCCGAGCCATTCGTAACCCCAGTCGCTCAGGCAAGTTTTCTACCCGTTATACTTTTGCTGTGATGTAAATATATGTATATGCATTATCTTGTGATATTGCATGATTGTTATTAGCAAATTTTGCGATATATTGGAGCATGCTAATATGGTATATATGCATGTCTGTTTCGTAATCTGGTTATCTATCTGTTGATTTCAATGCTTATAGTTGCATAATACCTATGCTAGAAATAAGCAAGTAGTTGCGTATACCCTTAGTATAGGGGATAAAAGGTGAACATATTTCTAAACCGGGAGTCGATGTTCCCGAGTATATTATATATATATATATATATTTATTTATATATATATATGGATATAGTTTTTAAAACTATTAATCGAATAAGGTTTATTCGATAACTTTAACTTTATTTTATTATTGAATATTATTTTGAATATTCATTCGAGGACTTATGACTCCTTTTACTTTATTAATGAATATTATTTTGAATATTATTCGAAGGCGTATGACTCCTTTTATTTATTTATCTGAATATTATTTGAATATTCATTCGAGGGCTTATGACTCTTTTATATTATTTATTGAATATTATTTGAATATTAATTCAAAGGCTTATGACTCGGTTTATATTATTTAATGAATATTATTTGAATATTCATTTGAGGATCTATGACTTCGATTATTTGCTGAAATATATTCTTTATTTTATTAAAGAATAAGGTGTTAATAATCAAACTTATTTTTGATTATTCAAATAAAGATAATACTTTCATATAAGTATATCTTTGGTTATTTAATACTCGTTTCAAGTATAAGTTTTAATACTTCTACTTCAATTATTTTTATAAAGATTATTCTTATGGGAATATTATTTAAATAATAATATTCAGTCATTTTCTAAATATTCTGGGGACTGATTTACTTCATTAAATCAGCTTTACTCCAAACACTCTTTAAAGTGTTTTCGAGTCTTCAAAATGATTTTTAAAAGTTAGAGCGGATCCCAAAACTCATTTTTATATTTAAGATTTTCCTTTTAAAGGGGATTTAAATACTCGTTCAAAACCTGGGGAATCCGGCTCTGTGGTGTATTTTATATTCGCAACAAGGTTGCAGTTTTGGTAAATGAATTGATTACTTACCCAACGTTCGGGAAGTAAGTCCATCTATTGAGTCGGCATAAGCAACATGGGCTCAGTGGGCGTCCATGATAGTGTAAGTGGCTCAGTGGGAGTCCATCAAATGCATAAGTGGCTGAGTAGCAGTCCAGCATAAGGTCCTAATTATGACCAGGGTGATGACCAGTGGGGAATTCGTCCATCTACTAGTAGAAAAGGTTACTTATGGGTATCTTTGCCTGATCAGCAAGATATCTGGTTTATGCCAAAGGTTTTCTTTTCCTTCCAAATTCATTGGATATTGCAACTCTGTTCATACTTTACATAACAGAGGTTCCAGGAAATGTTTTAGAGATATATATATATATATGTGGATATATATATCGGAACTAAATAAAGTATCTCATAACTTTTTCATTCAATAATATTTCAAAGATTGAATCTATTCAAATCTTGTCTTGTAGTCTCATCTATGTGATGAACTTTTGAAACTGATTATAACTTGAACGGTGGTAGTTCAAGTAGTATTGGGAAAGATATAAGTATATTGGGGTATTTGGTAACCTCATCTTTTAAACTTATATCTAATTAATAATTGTCTTAGGAATGACAAACATTTTCAGAAAAACGTTGAAACAAGGTTAGATATATGAGATCACCTTGCAACGATATTTTTTATACAGTTATACACTGGGACTTTGTGTATATTATGCATGGAAGAGGACTTCCAATATTTTGAAAAGTATATATGTATATATACTGAATATTTTGCGACTTCATCGCATTAAGATATCAAACTTGGTTCATTTCTTTTGACCAAGACTTTCATGAGTATTATGAGTAGGCTCATATATTGTAAATCATTATACATATTATTTTGGTGGGCTTGCTGCTCACCCTTGCTTTATTTCTTCATCACACAACAACAGTTAGGAAAGATGGCCAGACTCCAGCAGACCCAGCGCAAGCGCGTGGGAAGCGTCCCGCGTCTTCCCGTTGATGTTGTAGCTGCTATAGCTGCAGAGGTAGATCTATTGTAGATCAGACCATCTACTTTTGAGAATCAATTATGTATAATTATAACTTGTGGCAGATAATGGCAATTAACTGTAAATTTATCAAGAAATCATTTTGGGTTGTAATAACTTTTAAATTGTGGATTCAAAGACTTGTACTTATTTAAATTTCATCTCTGAGACTATAACGGGTTGTGGTGTGTGTTAGTGTGGGGTCACAGCATAAGGTTAGTTGTTATTAATTAAGTGAAGTGATATTGTGGAAAGAAAGACCGTGACGACCCGGATCCCCGACCCCGGATCTGGGGGTGTTACAAAGATATATTACCAATGTTTTCAAACTATTTCATAACATGTTGTTATTATTAAACATAATTCCTGTTTTGTAATGCAAGTGTTTTAAACTGCTTACCTTAAACCCTGAATCTTTCTTGATCTTGAGTCGTAAGCCTTATTCTTTATAAACCATCCTTTGTTGATCCCCATATATCAATTCACACCAATATGATACTACTCCTCAAAGGTATAACTACCAACACCAAACACTGAAACAAAATTGTTTGAAAACACAGAAACTTTTATACTGCAACCATTCTTTATAACATCAAAGAACTATACTTTGAGAAATCATTTCTGACCTAATACCGGATGCTGGTACAAATTGAAAACCATTTCTTATACATACCCTGAAATTCCCTTGAGATATCCATAAGCCTCCTTATGCTTTTATTCAAGTGTTTAGCTATCGTTGAATATGCACTTGTTTTATTGAATTATATCGCTTATTATATTGAACTGCTTTAGGATTGGATAGTTTTTGTATATGTGGACCAAATTTGTGGTCAGACCATACCAATGGTCAAGTTAGGCCAATGTGTGCCTTGAATCCAGTAATTAGAGCAGTGATGTGTGCTTGCTCGGGGTTAGTGCGTGACTGATCAGCAGCCTAACCTTGGTTTTTAAAACTTAAAATGAATATCCAATTCTAATAATTAGTTAAAAAGAAACTTGATTCCTTTGAATCCTCTCATTTGATCATTGTTTAACTTCAGTTATCGTTATCGTGACTTGCTGAGCTAGTTAGCTCACCCTTGCGATTCTTTTATATATTTTCAGTTGAAGAGAATATGGATGATAGTGAAATTCCTCAGTCCAAAGTGCAGGCTAAGGTTCCAGTGAGTGGATCGAGCTAGCAGAAGTTTCATGCGGTAAAGAGATAGTTAGATTGTAAGAATGATTTTATTATCAATTGTAAGTTAAATTAGTTGGGATTTGGTACGTTGTAATAAAAGTTAAGGTTGTGGCTTGTTTTCATACTTTAACCTGTTGCGATCCGTGGTTTTGTGAAGCATGGTCATTATAAATATTATTTCCTATACAGGTTGATATATTGTGTTTGTGTTGTGGACCCCAAACTTCTGACCCGGGTTTGGAGGGCGCCACAATTTTGCCCTAGAAAAATCTCCTTGCAAGAGTTACTTGCGATCAAGGTAGCTAGGAGGAGTTACTTGCGACCCTTCTCCCTAGTAGAGTGTTTTTGCCATAGAAAAATTCCTGATTTGCAAGTTACTTGCGACCAAGGGGTGCATACATGCACTTAGAATTTTCTTTCTTCTCCTGTTTCTTCCCTAAGACTCGTACCAAGTCAAGATCAGTTCCTGTACTGAAATATTGAACTGTATTTTCAGGATATTGCTTTTGACATCCAATACACTGATCAGGGTGACTCCTACTACAAGGTAGTGATCTCTTTGACTTAGTTTCTGTAGATCGCTTTAACCCTTAAACTTTCCCGTCTTCAAGTCTTCTCTCCGAGTCTTCGTATAAACCATATAACCTTCATCTTCAGATACCAATTCTCACTTAACAATCTTTCTAATGATAATACTCAGATTCCTTTCACAAATCACTGACGCCTAGTGCAACTGGTTTGGTTCATAGACGACTAGCTTCGATTCAGGTCTTCGTATTATATCCTTGATTACATTGTTAAGCTTAAAACAACTTTATCGCTTCGAACACTGATTGTCAATATACACATGTATTTTCACTGGAATCCTTTCTGGTACTTTAGACAACGTCTTCATTGCTACTACAATCTTGAATACTTCATTCACTGTTCTTCACTAACGCTTGAACATATAAATGAATTCCTTTCAGTGAGTATAACTTCAAGACTGCAGTTGTCTTCTTTAACCTCTGTCTATACCATGTCTTCAATTTTTCAGATTCCTATACTTCAAACACTGTCTATCTTCAATCAATGCCAATACAATAAAATCTTCTGGTAGCACTTATACAATGAATCTTCATCATTTCTGAAACTCTGAAAGTCTTTAACCTATATTCTTCACTGAGGCATGAAAATATTAATGAACTTCTTTCAGTGACCTGTAGACAGACTTCAAGGCTTCTTCTAATCTTTTGATTCTTTGTATTTGCCTTGTCTTCATTTCTTCTGATTTCTTGTGTAGTCGTAGTATTATTAACCTGTCATATTCTAATGTTGTTCTCATGTTGAGTTATCACGTAACTGTTCATACAGCTATGCAGTCTCACCAACAGTTCCTCCTATTCAGTATGTTCCCAATTGGCCTCTCCACTAATTGGCTCTAAAATATGACTATATACTTGCATATATGTCTCCTTCCTATAACATTCATGAATAAAATCCAAAGGATCTAATTTCTTGAAAAAATACATGCCACAACATGGAAGCATGGAATTCTAGTCAGCTGCCATTTCCTACAAGCACATATTCTCCTATTTAAGTCAACTACAACCTCATGCCCTTCAGCTGATATGGTGACATGGTACTTGTCTCCACCATTCCAAACAGGGGTTGCTCTCCCAACAAGTTTGATAGACCTGTGCATGAAAAGTGGAATATCATAAAGATAGTGCTTACAATTTGATAGTTGGAAAAGTGGAATGGTTGCAAAAGGCTTAGGGGCTGTTTACTTGCAAAAAAAATTTCAATTTTTCTATTTTCTGTTTTTCTAAAATTTTCATTTCTAAGAAAACAGTTGAAAACTGAGAGAATGTGTTCCAAATGCTAAAATAATATATGATCAGTTTTCTGTTTTCTTAAAAATATTAAATAAATGACGATATAATTTGAGTTAATATAGAGAAGAGCAACCAATAAAACAATTTAAACATTTCACAATTTAATTGTATATACATATTTTTTAAAATGTTTAAAATAACTTTTTTAGATAAAATATAAATAAAATATGACAAATAAAGTATAAAATAATTTTCTGAAATAGGTTGAATAATGAAACTTTCTAATTATATGACTAAATATATATACGGTTTTGTAGCTTTTAATAAATAATCCAATTAATAATTATATACAATTTTTTTGAATAATATTTTATGAAATAACTCATAACTAAGTTCTAGTAAAGAGTCGTTCTTTATTTTTCTAACATATAAGTTATTAGTTATTATATTATCAAGCTCTCTCTTATAATGTAAATATTAATATTAATCAAACTGACAAATTAATTGTTAAATTAAACTATTTTGAAATTTTTTATTACAAATATGTATTATACTTTCTAATTTAAAAATATGTATTATAGTGTTGAAAATTTATAAGTTCCATAAGTTAAGTTAGTAATATATTTGTTGTTTACTTACTACTTTTTTTTTAACTTTCTAAGTAAATTTACAAAATTGTTAATGGGTCATATAAAGTTAAAAATAATAAAAATATAAAATGTTTTTGTATATGAGAGATCCAAGCGGGTTAGGTGTTTAACGCGTTTTTCATTTTTCTAGGTTTAGAAAACATCAAAATGTTGTTTTTACTTTTCATATTTATAGTTATCATTTGGAAAACCGTGTTTTCTATTTTTCCAATTTTTTGTTTTGAAAATTTTGTATTTGAACATGTTTTTAGTTTTTTCAATTTTCTTAGAAAAATTTTCTGGAAAATAGTTGAAGTAAACACGCCCTTACTGTTGCATTTTTTCATGGTTTTAGGGCAGGATCTCGTAAATTTCTTCTCCATCTTTGTTTTTCTCTTTTGTATCCTCTGCATGCAAGTATTATGTATATTCTTAAACATTGTTTACAATGCCATTGTCTCTAAATTTGTTGATGACATTGTTGAAACTCTCACAGTAGTTATTCACAAATACATCAGATTTGCATATATCCCTAAAACCTGATAGACCATTGGGACCTAGGTTTTGCTGTCAACCAATCATAAAATTGATTACTCATCCGTCACAAACTAAGAATGGAAATGAATGTACTCAGTATATTATTAGTTGCTTCCATATTCAAGTTCAAAATTAAGATTTTTTACCTTTTTAATTGCTTCCATATTCACGTTAAAAAAATAGTCAGTGGTGGACCTTGCAGCTTGCCACATAGTCTTAGACATTCGAAGGCTCTTGCTCAAATACTTCATGTTATTGTATAGTGTATTACGCAGAATTGATGTTCAAATTATGGAAAATGATGTTCTAATGCATTAATAAGGCCCTACAGGTAAACATAAGACATATTAGGACATTAACTGGGACACAAAATATGACACAGACATGCAATGAAGGTTTAACTTCTGTCTCTCAGAGATGAAAGTGTAATTGCCAGTGTTTTCCATCAGCAAGTCATTCTTCAACAATCCTAGAAACCAGTACCAGCTGGATGTATTTTCAGCTTCAACCTGTGCCCAAGTTATGTGATACATACTTTCATTTGGATCTGTAGCAATAACACAAAACAACATGCCTCCAAAGGGACCTTTTAGATGGCATCCATCTAAACTAATTAATGGTCTACAACCTTCAAGAAAGCCTTCCTTTAGAGGTTCCAAGCATACATAAAATCTTTTGAACCTCCTACTCTCAACACCATCTTCAGCTGGCTCTATCATCAACTTTATAGTGGATGTTGGCCTCACCTTCTTGACCTCATTTGCATACTGATATAGCTTCTTAAACTCATCTTCATGCTTCCCAATTATAGTTTCTTTAGCCTTTCTCAAAGCTCTATATGCCATGGTCTCAGAATTGTTACATTTAAGATCATTAACTACCTTTGCATGAAAATATGATGTTGGCCAATCTGGATTCATCCTTACCTCATTCTCATATGCCCTAGCTATCCAACTGGAATTAACCTGTTTCTGAATCCATATAGGATTACATGTGTGGTTCTTGTACAGGGTCTTAATTTGGATGTTACTTGATCTTTGTTGTCTAATACCATAACATTTCCCCTGACAGCCTTCTACACATATCTATTTGATCTTGTCAGCTAGGTTTTTTTCCAGTGTAATGCCTCTTTGGTGAGCAATTACATTCTTTCTAACAGCCTCCCTAAAAACTTGTCCACTGCCCAATAACATACCTAATTCAAACTGAGGATCTTCCATGTTAGTGAGTTCATTAAATTCAGATATTTTATCTCTTGCTCATCACAAGAAGAAATAGTCAGCCTCTCCTCATTTCTATAATATTCACTCTCTGAAGATGGATTATCTTCAGCTTCAGTTACAGTACCCTTATCTCCACTCTTCCTCTCATCAGGTTTCTCATTGATAACTGACTCCAAAAACTCCTCATCAGTTATTGGTTGCACCTCAACCTCACCCTTATCATCATGTTTCCTCTGATCAGGTTTATCACCATTTGATGTCTCACCTTGAAAAAGGTTTCCAGATTTAGAGTTCTTTGTTGCCTTAACTGATTTACCCTTTGACTGGACATGATCTTTGCCCTCTTTTAGCACCCCTTGCGTTGTTTTCACCTCCTTTTGCTCTATTTTCACCAGCTTCATCTTTTCCCTTTACTTTACCCTTTATTTTACTTCCCTCATTATCAACATCATCTAGTATGACAGGTGTTTCTTCTGTGTTCTTGAACAAACCCCTTAAAATTGAATATCTCCCTCTCCTCGTAGCTCTATAAGGTGGATTGGGTGGTGGCACCTTCCTTCTCTTTTTATGTTTTGGACAATCACTCTCATTGGAGTTCATATTAGAACTGTCACCATGAAAACTCATTCTTTCTTCATCTTCAGCCTCTGTTGTACCCTCATCAACATCATCTTCCATCGGGTCTTCTTCAACTTCTACTCTTATGTCTTCTATCCTAGCAATTCTATCATTTATGACCATTTGAGTAAATGAGAAATCCCAAGGTTCATCATCTTCAGGACTATTTAGGGTTGCAAAAATTGTAACCAGCTTATAATTAGCCTCGACCTGGTCAATTATCAATTCCAAATCAATCCCAGTTTCAAGAGGATATAAATTGTCAGCATACATCTCTACCTCATTAGACAAAAACCACATATCCCTTGTGATAGTACTACATCCTACTTCTCCATACATAGCCTCCATTTCAGTTAAAGTTAATTTTTGAACAGAACACATGTCATAATATGCTATCTTCCCCCAATATATTCAGTAAAATCCATATTGAATTTACCATCAAATCGAAATTTCATCGAAAAGTAAGGTGAAATCGCTGCAACAAAATATGAAACAATCGAAACAAATACTCAAACACTACCCAACAAAGAGTCACTATATCAATAAAAAGACAAAAATAATGGGGCCACATCTATAAAAACAAAGAGTCACTATATCAAATTACATGCAACCAAGAACACATATATCATTTCCTAACTGTTTACATATGCAAGGCAATAATATACAAGAAGAGAAAGAGAATTACAGTCATATGTGGGGATCTCTTGGCCATCAGGTAGACCGTAATCAATCACGACCCCGCCTTCACTTATCCTCCTTCACCCTTCTTTTTCTCAGGTGTTAAAATATCATCAGCATCGAACACAACTCTCAATCGGCCTCTCATTGCTCTTAATTTCTGCACTGAATCGACCTCTCAAGAATTATCTTTGGGTTTGGGAATTTAGGGTTGGGTTGATGAAACGATGATAGTTTTAGGAAATAAGATTAAAGGGCACCAATTTACTAAAATAAGTTTTATGTTTTAATAATTTCATCAATTTACTAAGTTAATTTACTAATATGCCCTCGCTGTTAGCAAGATAACAGTCAAATTTAACGGCCATGTCCAACATGCTGTGATTTGCAACGCCAAAACATGTTTTGGGTGTGAAGTGCAATTTTCAAAATTAGTTACGGTGAAGTGAAAATGGAAACAACCAAGAGGATGCGGTTTGCAATTTACCTAGTTATTATTACAATCTATAAATAGCCATTTGCGCTTTCCAAATGTACATTTTCATCAATTTTAGTTACAAGTGAATGTGAAATCTGCGATCATAATGTACAGGTCTTAAATGTATTTAAAATTTATATGATACGTTTATCTGGGAGCCATAGTTGTGACACTACAATAGTTGGATGAAGACGACAAAGAGTCTCCTTCAAACAGTTTCCTCTCATTGAAGAATCCAGGTTCTTTAGGCTGGGGCAGGGGAATTTCACTAGTTAGCATTAGTACCACGGTTGCCATGGTTGGCCTATCTGCTGGATATTGTTGCACGCATAGCAATCCTATTTGGATAGCGCGAAACACTTTAGATTGATGTTCATGGCTCGATTTTGCAATAACCTCATCAACTATGTCCAGCACTTCGCCATTTGCATACATTCTCCACGCCTAAATTTGGCGACACAGGTTTAACCATAACATAAAGATTTAATTATGAAACTTCATATGATAATGGCCTAGGTTACTTACATGCCCAAGAAGGTTAAGATTGTGATCCGGATGAGTAAAATTTTTGTTTCTCTTCCCACTGACTACCTCTAACAGCAATACCCCAAAGCTGTAGACATCAGATTTCACCGAGAATTTGCCAGCGATTGCATACTCAGGGGACATGTAACCACTAAAAGAAAATACAGAATTATGAATCACAAATCACTCATCCTATGACTTCTTTCAAAAGATTTGTAGAGATTCTTACTACGTTCCAACTACTCTAGTTGTATCGGCTCCTGTTTCAGTTTCTCCACAGATCCTTGCAGTACCAAAGTCTGAAATCTTTGGGTTCATCTCGTAATCGAGTAGAACATTGCTGGCTTTAAGATCCCTATGAATGATCCGCAGTCTAGAGTCCTGATGAAGATAGAGAAGTCCTCTTGCGATGCCATTTATGATGTTATAGCGCATAGGCCAGTCAAGTCCCTTGCTTTGTTCCTTATCTGTTCCAATTTTCGTTTAATTCATTTACTTTATTGAAACAAAGGTGAGAATCATTCTCGATGAGTATCAAATCCGGAAAATAAAGATATTTTGACTGAAGAGCATAAATTTACCAAATATAAATGAGTCTAAGCTTTTATTGGGCATGTATTCGTACACCAACATTCTTTCTCCTTCCTGCACCGAACAGCCAAGAAGCTTCACAAGGTTCCGGTGTTGATGTCGAGCAATGCATGAAACTTCATTTTTAAACTCTTGCAACCCTTGAGTGGAGTTCTTTGATAGCCTCTTTACAGCAATTTCTTTCGTCTCATCTAGCATACCCTGATATGGATCAATGTGACAGGGTTATGTTCTGCCATGGAACAAATGGCATACATTCTGCAGTAAATCACTCTTATTAAGGAGCAGCACCAATATTCTACTTTATTGCAAGCATAACAATAGTCATTTTATCAGTCTGGTCACTGGTGGTTTTTGTACTTGTGAGTGGGCCGAGTGGCCTAGATCCTTGTCCTACAAGTGTACCATGATGGTGATTACCTTATAGACAGGCCCAAATCCACCTTCTCCAAGCTTAGAATCTGCAGAGAAGCCATTGGTGGCATTGGCTAAGGTTGTAAAGTCAAACAATGGCAACTCTGAATCCTCATCACCTTTTCCATTGCCCCCGTCATGTTTATAATACTGCCTTGTAACCCCTGCAATTTCTGTATTCAACAGCATAGAATCAAGCTAAGCAAAATTTTGGTGAAAATAAATCTAGGATATGCTAAATTGCTCGTTTACCTCCCATGTGCTTGATTTTCTTCTTTCTCATTACGCAGAGGTATATGCCTAGCATCATTGTTGCCGTCAAAACAGTAGGGATGATAATGAACCTTAGTTTGGGTCTTCCTTTCCTAGCTTTAAATTTTACCAATAAGCAATGTCAATTAAATAGTACGAAAAAAAGATAAACAATAAAACTAGATATTCACATGATATATGTACTAAACCGGGTAGTAAATAAAGATCATCAAAATTCACCTAAAACAGAAGCAGCAAATTCAGAAGAAGCTTTTCTTACATAGAGATCTTGACCATTTTTGTTGAGTTCTTTAATATCAATAAGCTCATTAAACCATAACAGGCATCCACTTCCACTTCCACTGCCTCTAATATCTGTATTTGCATAAGCTGTACACGAGCAATTTTTCAAGCACACCCTCTTACACTCATCAAGACTCATATTCTTATCAAACCAGGAACCCTGAGTATCTGGTATTTTCAATCCCGGATGCAATACAAATCCATCTCCATCGCTGCAATTCAATTGTACTTTTCTTACACATCCACTTGACCAGTCTGCAACATCCCATTCTTTTTGAGATTTTTGCCGAAATCCATCTAAGCACTCGCATGCAGGAGACCTGTTAATGTTACAACTGCCATAAGCTCCACACAACGCGTAACGATCACAATCATCCATCTGAGCAGTTATATAAAGTTGCCAAATTTGATATTTTTCGATCCATACCCATCTTTGAATGTATCCAAGTGGATGCAGTATTACCCTTGTAACAACTGAACTATTAACAGCCGTGTAATGATAATACAGCTCCTTATCATTAGAAACAAAATCAAACGTATATATATGGTTGGGTGTCAAGTTAGGCGTGCCAGAAAAGCGAACACCATTCCAAGGCCCAGGTCGAAAATCTATATAGGAGCCTTTCCTTAGCAGTAGCTGCGGAAATCCATTGCGATCAATATGATATGTATATTCACCTGGAGATGGATCATCCTCACTTTTCCAAGAACTGAGGTATCTTTCAAGCCCAGTTTCCAAATTCCACCCAAGCTTAGCACCCGGTAAAAACGTATTTCCTATTGTATCAAAACTTTGCCAGATATAATTTTCCGGAGAATTGTCAGTTCCATCTCTAATGACAAGATTCCCAGAATGTAACAGCTGTGCAACTGGATTATTGACAGATGCCGAGGAGTTGGTTGACCATACTATTGTTTTAGAAACATCGAAAATAACAAGGTTCCCGTCGCTGTTAAGTTTTAGGAGACCAGATGTAGTATTAAGAGGTGCTTCTCTATTGGCAATCCATACAATTGTCTTTTTGGGTATATTCTTGTACCATATACCCACATATCGATTTGTAGACCTTCCCGGACTAACGAAACCAAGCTCGAAATGACCACCAGATGAAACGATGGTAGTTCCATCTCGAATGATTTGGTTGGCTCTTATAGTGTCTACTGCTACAGAGTTTAAAGAAAGACAGAAAAAGTTTAAAAAGAATAACATTGAAAGCAAAGCAGTTGTAGAACTGTGGCCTTCCATTAGCCTTGGTGTATTCATTGAATTAGCCGATATGAAATAGTGATTAGTCGTAGAATCTGACGTGCTTTTGAGGAAATTCACTAATATCTATTACGTAGTAGGCAGTAAAATTTTATTTTACTGCTTCATGCCCCCTCTGCTCCGCCAATGCGTCCAAACAAAGGTTCCATATGTGGAATATTAGTACCACACCTCTGCATCAGCTGTAACATCTTCGTGACTTTGAATTCCAAAGTCTTTACACATTGAAACGTCGACATATTTAAGCTAATAAAATCTAGAAAAATCACATATTTCTTTTGTCTGGCTTTGATTTTAATAATTCTAAGGAACGAAAAACATGATTCAGTTGTAATATCAGGTGCAGGGAAATTGAAAAGTAATAACATCCTTTTCTACCCGTTACCAAGTTGTACAAGTTTTCACGAATCTTGCTTCCTGAAAATATACGTGGTACGAATTGTATTTCTTTGCACTCTATTGAGGGGAAAGCTTGCTATCAAGAGTTTATATTTCTTTGCACTCTATTGACGGGAAGCTTGCTACCAAGAGTATACAATTAAAACTCGATACATCATGTACACGTTCCCAGAAAAATTTAGCATTCGGATTTGAATTGTGGTACATGACTATTTAATATAATATTTATCTATTTTATTAAATTAAATAGTAGATATTAAATTTTAAAAGTAAAATTATAAGATCAAAAGTGTTTTAAAACTTTAAAAGTAATCTTGATATCAAAACTGAACTGATACAAGACAGTAAGACACAGACACCAATTCCTCAGAAAATGCACAAAACACTAGTCTTGATTATTGCTAATTTGTCACAGTTTATGATGTTTAAAGTTTCATCTGAAGATCATGTTTCCGGTCTCCATGAAATAATTTTTCTAATTCTACTCCACTCAGCTAAACCGAACCTAAACATACCAGTGCATCATAACATTTGGCAAGCATTGAAAAACTTGCTCCAAAATGCGAAGTATGTGTCCAACAAGTTCTTGTATAATTTTGGTCACACAAACATCTATTTTCACGCTATGCCCCTGCGTTTGAGGCCAGTCAAGTAACTTGCTTCGCGTATCATCTGCTTCCTGTGTGAAATAACCTTAAAAGAATTATAGTTTTATGTACTGTTGGTGCAGTGGATTAAACTAATAAAGGCAGTGATTTGATAATACCAAACCAAATTTATGCCAGTCAAGTTTTTTGAAGGGCATCTATGCATAAATTAAAATCATGTCTCCCCAGGCCTCACAATAATTCCAATGCTAAAGTTTGGCGATGCTAATACATAGTCTGTCAGCTGACTGATCTATAGTTGGATCACCATAAACAATTTTTCAAAAAAATATCTATTGAACTTGTAAAATACCTTTCTCATATACTCCTTTGTCTAAATCGTCGGATTGACTCGCCGCTACAAGTACTCGTTTGTGCATCTAACAGTCCTAGCAATGGCACCAGAATTCGAAAAAGCACTGCTCGAGTTGAATAGAAACTATTTATAAGCATGATTACTATGAATATCTGTCAAAGACATATGATCCAGTAAAATCCTACAGCTAAGACCATAAAGTTTGTTGGGAATATTACTATACGTGCAACAATGAGACAATTATATATAACAAATTAATAAAAAGAGGCAAATTTAAACCGAGTAACGAAACAAATATGAAGGCACAAATAATATACAATTAGAGACCGAATTGACAAGAAATTAGAGAAAATCACTTAGCTTTATGAAGTTTTATCAGAATTAGAGAATCAGCTGAGTCGCCAAGCACTCGAGAAGACTTGACTGTTCTTGAAGAAACCTATGATGAGATGCCGCAATATAACTTCCAGGATAAAACAGCTCAGAGCGATCCGTTAGAGATACGAGAAGCATCAACAACCAACACGTCAATTCACCATGAAAATCACCATGAAAATCAATGAATATATGTATGTATATGTGGGAGAGGCCAGATAGATGATTTTCTAGGGTTTCTATCTTTTTCCCCAGTCTATCTCCCTCTTCGGATTTTCACACGTTTCACCTTTTGCTATTCTATACCAAAAAGTCTAATTATTATTATTATTATTATTATTATTATTATTAATATAATAATAATCCTCACTCAAATATTAATATACAGGCCAACATTTCAAAGAGGGCAATCTTATATAGAGGTCTAGAGAGAAGCCTCTCCTTTAATCTCAACCCTTAAATCGAAAATATATTAACGGTCCAGATGAACAATTAAACATTCAAAATTCAGGACAAAAACCATAACAACGGTTGTATCTATAGTTCTGTTATTATATACAGGCAAATAAACTGTTACCGTCCGACATCTTCGAATCAAGCTTAAATTTTTGATTCTACAGTTGAAGTTGAAGTTCAGTCTTCATCAGGTTATTCTTTTCATCTCTCATATTTAAGCCTCGTCTTGATAAATTAAAGGTCGTTTCATTGAATTACATTGATGATTTGTGTATCGACCTTAATTATTTTGAGATTTACTTTCATTTTCGTTTTTAACCTTAATGGTTGATTTGTTATAAGCCGTTCATTGTTTCAATTTCTTATTGTGTTGAATTCAATATTGTTGTTATAAATCTTTTACATATAAACTTTTTGCTTCTATAGTAAAATCAAAACAATATCTTTATAAATCTCAACTCTGATTTTGTGCATAATCATTTGATTCTGCTTTGTTATTGTAAGTTTGCTAGCAAAAAAAAATGATTCTAGCATAAAATTTTATAAAATTTAAGTTTCTGTGAAATTTAAGTGACTTTTAATTTTTATGTTTAAGTGGTTCTATAGTAGAATCATATATAAACGATATATATTTGTTTCACATATCTGATTAAGTAATAAGAGTATGTAGTAAGGCTAGTTCTCATCTTATTCTATATTAGGGGTCTTACTCCAGTGAGAACCCTTTTTTTGTGAGATATGAGATCTAATCTCAACCATAAAAATTTAAATCTATTTTTAATCTAGACCACTCATTTTAAATCTCATCATCATCTCCAACCATCACCACTTCTATCATCTTCTTTCTACTTACCACCCACCACCACCGATAACCACTATTTCCGGCAACCAGCACCACCGACGACCACCAGAAAATCACCATTGTCAAATATAAAATCACCACCGGAAAATAAAAAATCACCACCAGAAAATGAAAAATCACCATCGTCAAAAGATAATCACCACACCCAGCAACCATTTCTCCCCACCAGATCCAGCCACCAACTTCATTCATCAACTCGACAACCGACATTATAACAAAATCATCAAAAAAATGGACATAAATCAGTAAAAAGTAAAAAGAATCACCATACTTTCATGAAAATCAGCAAAGATAGTAAACAACAAATTTGAAAATCGCACAAATCAGAGCAGTGGTTTATGAGAGAGAGAGAGGGGGTGAATGAGAGGGCGGCAGGGAGGCAGCGGGGCTGTGGTGGAGGTGACGGAGGGCTTGGTACAACAGCGGCATCATATCTGAATTTTAAGTGTATTTATGTATGTATTTATTTATGAGAGAGAGAGAGGGAGAGGGAGAGGGAGAGAGAGAGAGGGAGATTTGGTGGAGATGGGCGGTGGCAGAGCAAAGGCATCAGTGGGGATAAGGTGGCAGCGTGGGACGAGGAAGGGGGAGGGGGGCGAGAGAGAGAGAGAGAGAGCTGGTGGTATTCCGACGACGGTAATGGCCGGCGATCGGTGATGGAAGCGACTGGAAGCATCGAGGGTGGAGCTGTGCTGGGTGGGTTGAAATATAAATAATAAAATTTAAAATATAGATTTGATGGTTGTGATTTAATTTAGGAATAGAATATGAGTGGCTGAGATTAGATCTCAGTTCTCAAATTAGTGGGGGGTTCTCATTTGAGCAACTCCCTCTATATTAGAATCAATTTACGTTTGATTCTATATATTTTGGTTTGTTTGGATGTCTTTTGCTATATTTTTTATTGATAGTATATTATAATTAAGTTTCATATTTAAATATTTTACTGTAGAATTGTACTTGAATTCTGTTGTTATTCTAGTTCGGATTTTTTCGTATTGTTTGTAATTTATATTTTCTGATGTAAAGTAGCGACTAGAGTATCAGCTGAATAAGGTGCCATCATTTTTTTGCTTGCTATATTTGAAACGCTATTATCGCGTAAACCTCTGATTTTACATGGTTAGATTTTGTTAGTGCATCAATCCAGTAATGGAACAATCTTTAGAAAGATAATGTAGGCTACGTTTAGAAGGCAATCTGGAAACTATACAAGTCAACTGAACTACACCTTGAACCTTTGGCCCAATCTTAACTGGATTAACTAGATACCAGAATGAAATTTTATATTGACATGATATATTAAATCGCTATCTTCTTCAAAGTTGAAGAAATGTAAACAAGGAATTATGTATAACAGAATTGACAATAATCTGGCAATTTCTTATATATGACGATATATTATTCTATACTAAAAAAAAGTTTAGGTGAACGGGAGGGGGATTAGACCATAGGGGAACGATTTTAGCAGGTTGATCAAGTAATCTCTGAGAAGGGTACTGGCTAACAAGTGCCTCAGACCTCTTGGAAGAGAGGGTTATGGTAGAATTGATGTTACAAAGTCTAAGACAGATAAGTATCAGTAATATGGCTGATGGCTTCTAATTAATTTTATGCCGAAGTCCGGAACTATAGAAGGTGTGAACTGTGACTGTGAACACTAAATATATAGGATTCAAAAGAGGCCTCCAAAATATGTATATTCATGTGCCTCTCGCTCTTATGCTTGAAAATGAGAGGTATTGTTACTTTATGTAGAGACTTATAGTAAATATTTTATTGGTACAAATAAATATTCTACTTTGCATTATTACTCTAAGCCTGGCTCTGGATGGAAGAATCTGAAGTTCTTCTTTTTTTTTGGAAAATTGGTTTCCTTCTCTATGTGTCTTTTCTCAAGAATGGCATACAAAGGTACACTTGAAGGATTCACAGTATTTCAATAAACCTAGAAGAGTCGACTGTAATCTATGTTTGTAAAGAATTCATTTGGGTTATAGATATCTTAATTTCTGTAAAATTGAAAAAAAACACATCAGGATCCAAGACAACTTCTATAACCTGACAATTTGCATATATATGCATTTTTTCAAAGTTTTGCAGTGACACAAGTTGTTCCCGGACCTTCCTGTGCTGTTGTTCTCCTGGAAAATGCATCATGAGCCTCAAATGGAGTGCGTGTTCGATGAAGGTGCACATGGTTTGGACAATGATGTTATAGCAAAAGGGATTTCTAGTTCTTTCCGTAACACGCCTTATCTTGTTAAATCTTCTGGCAGCTTGATTACTTCTGATGATGATAATGGCTACTATTATTCTGATGTTAATAACTATGACACTGTTGTGAAATCTGATGCACCTGAGGATGAGGAGTGGATCGATTGTTGCGCTTAAGATTTGTCTTGGAATCTGTAAACTGAAAGTTTTGTCTTGTGAGGCCGTCTGCATTTTAATGTTGTGATTTTCTTTAATTAGTCTATATTTACAATAATGTGTAATAGTACAATAAAGTATAAGACTAGGTGAATCATTTGCATTCATAAAATAATGGGCAAGTGTGAAATTGATCGGATCAGTGTCTGTTTGGTATCCTAAAGCCTATGTTCTGTATTATGTTCATCCTGTTTGTAATTTGCATTTTTTTGCCTTGAATGCCTTCTGTCTTTCAAGTTTCATCAAATTACTATACAATTGGTTGCTAATGATAATTTCTTACTTGTGGCCCTCTATTTTTTTTTCATTTACTTTCGTGAGTCGTGAAACAGTGTATGATCTTATTGAGTTCTTTGATTTTGTTTTTTCACATTGTGACCAAAAGAAAAAGATTGAAAGGAAGTACGGATAACATATTTGATGATGGATGATAAAATAGATATAGTCTTACTGTTCTGGGCTTTTTTTTTACCATGAACCCTCAATAACCTAAACTCAAGATCCCTTTATGAATCCTCAATTACCTTGACTCAAGATACCTTTTACTTTGCATACCTTGGGGTTTAGATCTTATCTTGCATTAATTTTAATAAGACTGCAATTACGGGGCCTGACAAAATAAAATATTGTTATAGGTTTTTGCTTACATTTTATTAGCATCTGGTTATTATAGACATTCGCCAGCATTGCATGATTTCATGAATTGTGAGTTCCTTTGCTGCAGACCAAGTACTTCATATAAGCTATAGGTAATCATAGACCAAGAAGGCAATCCTTGTTTCTCTCTGTATATGAAATTATAAATAGTGTGAATGATGCTAGGACCACCGCCAACGTCTATAGCAAGGAGGATTGAGATGGGGATGTGAAGAGAGCAAGAATCTAGAGGAGGAATATGAAAGTGTTTGTCCTAAATCCAATCATGTATGATGAGTTAGGAAGAACTTTCTTGTATTTCCTATTTGATTTCATTGATATTAATAAAAGACTTGTTATGTTTTTATTATGGGCTTTATCTATTTAAAGTGTTTTAAATAAGATGTTCCATAGTTTAGAGTAAAGCTTCTAGAATTATAATGAGATTATAATAGTGAGATATAGAAGATGATAACTCTAGACTTAAACAGTTCCTGATCATAGGATAACTAATCGGATTTTAGTGAATCCGCAAAAATTGGTACATACTATGCTTGCTCCCTTCAGGAGGATGTATGTTCTCATAGGCATTTATGTGGTGACACTATAGCTAGTATGTAGGTGCTTATTAGGGAATAAGTTCATTGAACATGACTCGATAAGTTGAACAACTAATGGAGATTACTCACGTGTCAATAGTGGTTCACTAAGTGATAGTTGTACAAGTGTCCTTAGACTTGAGATCATTAAAGTTATCTTGTATATGATGAACTGTGCTTTGGTTTAGTCCTTTGTCTCAGGGACATCCATTAGGTCTATTCTGGGCATAGGGATTTGTGTACAGAGATAGTTAACGTCAATAGAGGATCTACCCCTTCCAGTATAGGAAGAGAATATCCTATGTTATTCTTAGTATGCGAATTCTGGAATCTCTGGCCAGAGTGTATTAAATTAGAAAGGAGTTTCTAATTTGCATTAATATGAACTTTGCATTATGAATAAGAAATCATATGATTAAATTTGATAGGCCTGACACAAGATCCATGCCTTGTAATTAATCGGGATATTATAAGGGTAGAGGGAATTCATTGTACGGTAACTAGTCATTGACAGGTTCTTGGTATTCTAAGCAGTGAATTCATATTATCCGGATAGTCGCGATATGTTGAGAAGCATCACTCACGATGTAGAATAAATATAATTAATCAGTTAATTATATTTAGTGAATTTTAGTATTCATATAAATAATTAATAAAAGTTTATTATTATTTATTTCTACTACCTGAATAATATTGAACCTACAGGGTCACACCATAAAAGAATATTTTCTGTGATGAAATAATGAGAGAGAGAATTATTTTCTAAATAGTTTAGAAAAAGGAATAATGATTAAAATAGTTTTAATTATTATTAAAGTATTTTATAAAGATAAAATGTGGGGGTTAATATATATATATATAAAGATATATTTTATAACCCTAGGAGAGCCCTATAAATAGAATGAGATGGCTCATTCTATTTACACAATTTTGGTTTTGTGAAAACCCTAGCCTCCATCTTCTTCCCCCCACTCTTTCTCTCTCCCCCAAAAACTCCATTTTTATAAAAGCTCGGTTTTATAAAAAAGTTCATCGAAGAGGATCGTTCTTGGTGGATACCGGTAGAGTGCTTCATATACTGAGGAGCAACTACTAGCACTCCATTTTTATAAAGCTTCGATTCATAAGGTATGGTTACGATTTCTCAGTTTTTCTTTTTATACGTTTTTCTATATGTGCGATATATGATTTTTACGGAATAAATATTATATCACGCTTCCACTCATCCGTAAATTCCTTCATTAGCATCAGAGCTAGGTTTTGTATATAGAGATTTATATAAAAAAATTCAGATTTTTTAATGCATGTATGGATTTGTTATGATTTTTGCAAGTTTATTTGGATTTAATTATGAATTAATTCGAAATAATTTTTGCATGAGATTTTGACTACTGATCTGGGTTCTACAAGTGTTGTAGATCATCTAGGTATTTTTTTCATAATTTTGTGATGTGTAGATTATTTGTTATGAATTTTTTAAAATTATTTTAATTAAAATTCATGAAATAATTATGCTTGTGAATAATTATGATTAAAATTTGCACAAGGACCCATGGCTGATTTGATAATTTTCTGCTACTGCCTGATTTAAGAAATCATATTATTTTGATTTTTATTAATTTATTAATTAAATGTTAATTAATTTATTAATAATAAAATTAAAATAATAAATTAATAAAGAGTTATTAAGCATGTTTTAATTATTTTAATTGATTTTAAATGCTATAATAAATCCATACATCATTATATCAATGTGTGACATGATATTACTTGCATGCTTACTTGTTTATTTATTTTTATATATGAGATATATGCCTATGTTTACCATGCGATGATAGATTTAGGTGAACTTAAATCAATATAAGGTGTGCTCTAGAAAATCTAGAATAGGAATCGTTTCTTTCCTTAACAATAATATTATGAATACAATCATGAGATTCTTGTGTTTATGAAACACGTAATTAAATATAAATTTTCAATTTTGAGAGAAAGGATGATTCTGTCAAAAGCAGATTTCGATCTGTAAGAAAGGGGTATTAAGTGACGCCTCTTGACAATGCTCCCCCCGATCTGGGAATCATCTGATTATCGATTATTGATTTGAAATATTTAATTTAAAAGGAGGAATCTCTTTATAATATGATTATAATTACAACATAATATAATCCCTCTATAATTAAATAATATCAAGTAGTAATTGGCCAATGACACAACGAGCTTGTGTCGTTCATAGCCTTCCAACATGGTAGAAAGTAGTTCTTATTTTTAAATCATTGTCGTTTCGTGCTACAGCCGAGGGCTTTGATTTCGAAATAAGAACTACTTGTCTATTACATAGAGATGTGTACATTGAATTAGAATCTAAAGGTCGTTACGTGCTGCAGCCGTGGGCCGTTGGAGACTGATTCAATTTTGCAAAATATTGGGTTAGACTTGACTTAGAATATTGAGTCTGTCGTGCTACAGTCGTGACTCAATTATTCAAGAGGCTAAAGTTTTATTAGGGAATAACATAAGATGTAAATGACAAGAGGTTTCTGCCTATTGAACATCACATGACGTTTCGTGCTACATCCGAGGTTGTGTGATGTAATGTAGGATCTCTATTCTCACTAGCATTATGAATGCTTAATTTTTCACTTAAGGGGGTTGTATAAACTAGATAAACTAGTGGGAGCCACTTATGAATAAATACCCGATTCATATAGTGTTTTGAAATGAAATTGAATATTTTCTAAGTGTTGTTATGTGTTCATCATTTACAGATTTACTATATACGTTATGTCTTCTGCACTATCACTCCGGAGTATACTAGATGCTCACAAGTTGACTGGTCCTAATTTTGCTGACAGGCTTCGAAACTTGAGAATTGTTCTCAGGGTTGAGAAGCTGGAATATGTGCTTGACTCACCTAAGCCTGCTGAACCTGCTGACGATGCACATAATGATGAACATGTTGTGTGTAATAACCCCAATTTTTGAAACCCTTATGAATAGTGTTTTTGCTGAATGAGAAAACTTTTCATGCCACACTATGTAGGGGTTCTGTTATGGATATTCTGAGATTTTATTAGTACTCTATATGGTATATAAGTGTATGTAAAGATCGTCAGAATCCAATTCCGAACACTTTGATTTTTCCCGAAAATCTACCAGATACATAAAGAATTGAGTATAAGGTAACAGAATAGAAAGGATTTAAATTCAAGGATTATAAGAGAGGATCATGAAAGGAATATAATGTATTGAGAAAGGTTAAAGAAACCTAAGTAATAAGATCCCGGGTATGATCCCTCAAACGATAAACGAAAACGAAAGTTAAGCGAACCGTATAACAGATCAGCGGTCATTAGGCAAGCAATTAGGAGTTAATCAAGGAGGTTAGGGATGATGATGTCATCAAACCAACAAGGTGTGGACAAGTGGAAGCATTATGACATGTGCAAGATGACATAAGCATGACAAGGGGTTTTGTTTTGTTGGTTGATTTTGGGCCATGTAAACTTTACCATGGTAAAAAGCTAAAACATTTTCCAAGGCCAAAAAGGAGAAGCAACCAAGCAAATATCATAAAACACAAAAATTAGAAGTTGACTTTCCCATTTCAAGAAGAAAGCTCTCGGCTAAAACAAACCCAGCAACTTCAAACTGCCATATCTCCTTCAATACTCACTCAAATGTTGTGTTCTATAGCTCGTTGGCAAGGTATTGAGATGTCCTACAACTCTTCTTCACAAGTCTCTTCCAAATAAGCATGGTAAGACCCTCATTTATACAGTTCTTTAAATCGAACTTTTAGAAACTTCAAAGCCTAACTTTGTGTTTTTGATTTCTTTGGAAAGATCAAGCTTGTAGGAGGCTCCCTAAGGCTTCCTAGCAACTTAACACCTCCCAAGAAAGGTATAAATCTTCACACCCTTTAGTAATAAGTTTGAATGTTGAAGTTTGGAGATGGTTTGGATGGATGAGTAGTAATTTGAATGATAAGCATGATTCGAGCTTAATTGTTAAGTAGTTTAGTTGAATTTGGAGATGTTATCATATATATGATTGGATTGAGATCCTTGAGCTTATTATGACTGAAATCAGTAGCATTGATGTGTATCTTGAGTTGTTGATTGGTAGTTGGATTGATATGATTTGGAATGATAAAAATTTGGGAAATCGCGTAAACATAGCCGTCGTAATGTCCGATTTACTTTAGACTACTTTTATTCATAACATTAGGACCCGAGAACTCCCTGCTAGGTTTTGACCATTACCATGTTTAGATAGTTCATGTTACGAGCTTCGTTTTTATATGTAGTTCGTTTGATTCCGATGTATGGTCTAGGAGAAACGACCGTTTTAAGTAACGGCGTTTCGCGACCGAACCATTACCCCTCGACTTACTTTGAAACCTTGGTTAAGGACCTTAAAAGGTTAATTAGTGTATAAAACAATTATGTTAAGTGTGTTAGGCAGTTGGTAAGACACTCGCGAAGGAATCGCCTTAAAACTCGTAATGGTTAAATTATTAAAAATGGTGGAGCCGAGGGTACTCGAGTGACTTAAGAGAATCAGTAAGCGCAAAGCAAGCGTTAGAGTCTAAGTTGGTTAAAGTATAGATTTACAAGTGACTTTGGTTTAATTCCAACTTACTTGTTGTTTATAGGTTACCAGACTCGTCCCGAGCCATTTGTAACCCCCAGTCGCTCAGGCAAGTTTTCTATCCGTTATACTGTTGTTGTGATGTATACACTTGTATATGCATTATCTTGTAATAGATGCATGACGGTTATATTAGCAAATTCTTGCGATATATTATAGCATGTGATATGGTACATATGCATGCCTGTTTCGTATTCTTGCCATATATATCTGTTGGTTCAGTTGATAATACCTATGCTAGAGAATAACGGTAAATTGCATATACCCTTAGTATAGGGACCCAAAAGTGAAAACATTTTCTAAAACCGGGAGTCGAGGATCCCGAGTAGATTTTATATATATATATTTATATATATATATGGTTATAATTTTCAAAACTATTAATCGAATAAGGTTTATTCGATAATTTTATTTTATTATTGAATATTATTTCGAATATTCATCCGATGACTTATGACTCCTTTATTTTATTATTGCATATTATTTCGAATATTCATCCGAGGACTTATGACTCCTTTATTTTATTATTGAATATCATTTCGAATATTCATCCGAGGACTTATGACTCCTTTATTTTATTATTGAATATTATTTCGAATATTCATCCGAGGACTTATGACTCCTTTATTTTATTATTGAATATTATTTCGAATATTCATCCGAGGACTTATGACTCCTTTATTTTATTATTGAATATTATTTTGAATATTCATCTGAGGACTTATGACTCCTTTATTTTATTATTGAATATTATTTCGAATATTCATCCGAGGACTTATGACTCCTTTATTTTATTATTGAATATTATTTCGAATATTCATTCGAGGGCTTATGACTCAGCTTAATTTACTTATTGAATATTATTTGAATATTCATTTGAGGATCTATGACTCCGATTATTTGCTGAGATATATTCTTTATTTTATTAAAGAATAATGTTTCGATAATCAAACTTATTTTCGATTATTCAAATAAAGATAGTACTTTTGTATAAGTATATCTTTGATTATTTAATTTTCATTCAAGTAAGAGTTTTAAAACTTCTACTTCAATTATTTTTATAAAGATTATTCTTTATGGGAATATTATTTAAATAATAATATTCAGATATTTTCTAATATATTGGGACTGATTTATTTTACTAAATCAACATCACTCCGAACATTCTTAAAAATGTTTCGCGAGCCTTCAAAATGATTTTTAAAAGTTAGAGCGGATCCCAAAACTCATTTTTATATTTAAGATCCTCCTTTCGAATGGGATTTAAATACTCGCTCAAAACCTGAGGGACCCGGCTCTGTGGTGTGTTTTATATTCGCAACAAGGTTGCTGTTTTGATAAATGAATTGA
Organism: Apium graveolens; assembly: GCF_009905375.1. NCBI lineage: Eukaryota > Viridiplantae > Streptophyta > Magnoliopsida > Apiales > Apiaceae > Apium > Apium graveolens. The sequence continues at coordinate 295,116,454 of NC_133650.1, forward strand.
TTACTTACCCAACACTCGGGAAGTAAAATTCTTGGAACAAGTTAATCAATTAACAGGCATCGCCTGGGAAATATCGGTGAGTTTTCCTTTCCAACTAGATACGACTTCTTGGTGAAGCCGTATCAACAAGTTTCTACTTGGGGAAAGGGGGAACGAGCTTTATGTTTCAGAGTCATGGATTTCATCTGAACTAGGAGTGGCGTAAGTGGTCGAGTGGCGCCGGCCCAGCCTTATTATATTGGCCCAAATGGCCTGGAAGTTCCGCTAAGGCGGTCGATTCCTTAGGAGTTCAGTGTTCGGTTGACAAGTAAATCCGACAGGTTCTCCTCTATATGTAGAAAATGGTGGGGTTGCACTAGTACGACTGATCATCGTAAGTGGTCTTCCTGGCGCGGCAAACTCCCGTAATGAGTTCATCATCCAATTGGATATTTCTGCAACACTACCCAGAGCACTTCGATAGAAAGGCTACGGTTGGGCGATTGTTGAGTGTTGGCAGGGTCAAGTTTTCAAAATGATGTTTGCATCAAATGAAGTATCTCATAACTTTATTTTATTTTGATGATTTTAAAGGTTGAATCTATTCAAGTATTATCTTGTAGTCTCATCTATGTGATGAACTTTTGAACTAATTATAACTTGAACGGTGGTAGTTCAAGTAGTATTTGGAAAAGATATAAGTATATTGGAGTATCTTGTAACTTCATCTTTTAAACTTATATCTAGTAAATGATTATCTTATGTATGACAAAGATTTTCAGAAAAACGTTGAGACAAGGTTAGATATATGAGATCACCTTGTAACGGTATTTTTATACAGTTATACACTGGAACTCTGTGTGTATTATGCATGGAAGAGGACTTCCAATATTTTGAAAAGTATATATGTATATATATATATATATTGAATATTTTGCGACTTCATCGCATTAAGATATCAACTTGGTTCATTTCTTTTGACCAAGACTTTCATGAGTACTATGAGAAGGCTCATATATTGTTAATCATTATACATATTATTTTGGTGGGCTTGCTGCTCACCCTTGCTTTCTTCTTTCATCACACAATATCAGATAGACAAGATAACCAGGACAAAGCTTCCAATTCGCAAGCGATTAGGAAATGTTCCGCAGTTTCCTATAGGCGTTGATGTCGCTGTAGCTGAGGTAGGAACTACCAATAGGCTAGGCTTTCAACTTTTGATGTACCAGACTTATGTATCTTTATCAATTGTAATAATGGCAAAGAAAATGTAAATTTATTCAGAAAACCTTTTAAGGTGTATTAACAGATAATTGTGGAATAAAATGACTTGTGATTATTTTTGGGAATTCATCTCTGAGACTATAACTTGTGGTGTGTGTGTGTATATTATGGGGTCACAGTACAGAGTAGTTGATTGTTTAATAAGATTGAGTGTTATTTAGGGAAATGGAACTCGTGACAACCCGGATCCCCGACCCCGGATTTGGGGGTGTTACATTGTGTATCGTAAGTGGATAGATGATGCAAATGTTGCTCAATGTATCATGCTAGCTTCCATGAACATTGAGCTACAGAAGCAGCATGAGCATATGGATGCTCACACTACCCTTATGCATCTACAAGAGTTGTATGATGTGGCAGGAAGGACAGCTCAATATGAGATATCGAAGGAGCTGTTCGGTTGTAGGATATCTGAGGGATCATCTGAGAATGACCATGTACTTAAGATGATCAATTTGATTGAACGTCTTGGACAACTTGGTTTTGCCATGGATGGGGAGCTGAGCCAAGACTTGGTCTTGCAATCACTTCCGGGTTCGTTTTCGCAGTTTGTTGTGAACTTTCACATGAATAAGCTGGATGTCCGCCTGGCTGAACTCCACAACATGTTGAAGACTGCGGAATCGAATTTCTCCCCTAAGAAGAGTTATGTTCTTCTAATTGGTGAAGGTTCCAATCCTAAGAAAAGGAAGAAGAACCCTTCCAAGAAGAAGAAAGTAGGTGAGAAAAAGCCTGTTCCACCAAAAGCTGAAGACCCCAAGAGCAAAGCTGTTTGCTTTCACTGTAACAAGGTGGGGCACTGGAAGAGGAACTGCAAGGTTTACCTTGCAGAATTGAAGAAGAAGAAGAAGAAGAAGGGTAGTGAGACTACCACTTCTGCTTTAGGTATGTTCATGATTGAAGTGAATATGTCATTAAATCAAATTTCTAGTTGGGTATTAGATACCGCCTGTGGTTCTCATATTTGCAATTTGTTGTAGGGACTAAGGAGAAGTAGGACTCTTGAGGAAGAGGAGGTGATTCTATGGATGGGAAATGGAGCAAGAGTTGCTGCTGAAGCTGTAGAATCATTTCATTTACATATGCCTACGGGCAAGACTATTGTTTTAAATAATTGTTATTTTGTTCCCTCGATTATGAGGAATATTATTTCTATTCCCATGTTATACTTGGCTGGATTTTCGTTTGTTATTCAGAATAATAAATGTTCAATTCTTAGAGATAACGTTCTTTATGGAAGTGGTATTTTAAATAATGGTCTGTATGTATGTGACGTAGAGCATGATTTACTATAAATTGAACATACTAATAAAAGAAAAAGGGATGATGAAAATCTCACCTTTTTGTGGCACTGCAGACTTGGTCACATTAGTGAAAATAGACTGCGGACATTGTATAAGGAAGGGTTACTTGACCCCTTTGATTTTGAATCATATCCTACATGCGAGTCTTGTCTATTGGGTAAAATGACCAAATCTCCATTTAGTGGACATGGAGAGAGGGCTGCAGATTTGCTAGGATTGGTACACACAGATGTATGTGGACTAATGTCTACGCAAGCCCTGGGTGGATTTTCATACTTCATTACTTTCATAGATGATAGATCTAGATTCAGATATGTGTATTTGATGAAACACAAGTCTGAAGCCTTTGAAAAGTTCAAAGAATATAAGTATGAAGTGGAGAAACAAACCAAACATAGTATTATAACTCTTCGATCAGATCGAGGTGGTGAATACTTGAATGGAGTGTTTCTAGATTATCTCAAAGAAAATGGTATAGTCTCCCAGTGGACTCCTCCATATACTCCACAGTTAAATGGGGTATCTGAAAGGAGAAATTGAACTTTGTTAGACATGGTTCGGTCCATGATGAGCTATGCGAATCTTCCAGTATTCCTGTGGGGTTATGCATTGGAAACCTCAGCATATTTACTGAATAAGGTGCCTTCCAAATCTGTTCCTCAAACTCCATATGAGATATGGAAAGAAAGGAAACCGAGTCTTAAATACGTTAAGATTTGGGGATGTCCAGCTTATGTCAAGAAAGTTGACCCAGATAAGCTGGAATCTCGATCCGTAAAATGTAGTTTTGTGGGATATCCTAAAGAGACTTTAGGGTATTACTTTTACACCGATCATAGGGTGTTTGTCTCCAGACATGCTACCTTCTTGAAAAAGCAGTTTATCCTTGAAGGAAATAGTGGGAGCAAAATTGAACTTGATGAAGTTCAAGAAGCACAAACTACTACGAATCAAGTGGAAACACCTGTTCAGACTAAACAACCTTCTATGGAACAACCCATTCGTAGGTCAGAGAGAGTGTCTCGCCAACCTGAGAGGTATTATGGCCTTGTCATTGAGAATGACAATGAGTTGCCAATCATTGATGATGACGACCCTATGACCTATAATGAGGCTATGAGTAGTGTTGACTCAGAGAAATGGCAAAGTGCCATGAAATCCGAAATGGAATCTATGTATACTAACCAAGTATGGACTTTGGTTGAAGCACCTGAGGGTGTGAAGCCTATTGAGTGCAAATGGGCATACAAAAGAAAGATTGGAGCAGATGGCCAGGTGGAGACCTATAAGGCTGGGCTCGTTGCAAAAGGATTTAGACAAAGGCAAGGGATTGACTTCGATGAAACTTTTTCTTCTGTAGCCCTGTTAAAATCAATTCGAATTTTGCTTGCGATTGCTGCTTACTACGACTATGAGATCTGGAAAATGGACGTGAAAACGGCCTTCCTCAATGGGAAACTTGAAGAGGAAGTGTATATGACACAGCCATAGGGTTTTCTTTCCAAGGGAAATGAACACCTAGTATGTAAGCTGCTACGAACCATATTTGGTTTAAAGCAATATTCTCATAGATGTAACATCCGTTTTGATGAGACAATCAAAGAGTTTGGTTTTATCAAAAACATAGATGAACCATGTGTCTACAAGAAGATTAGTGGGAGCGCGGTAACATTTCTTGTATTGTATGTGGATGACATACTTCTTATAGGAAATGATATACCGATGCTGCAATAAGTCAAAGTGTGGCTATCAAAGAACTTCACCATGAAGGACTTGGGAGAAGCATCCTACATTCTCGGTATGAAGATCTATAGAGATAGATCTAGAAGAATGATAGGTCTTACCCAGGGTACATACATCCAGAAAGTGCTTAAAAGGTTTAGCATGGAAAACTCCAAAAGGGGTCTCATACCGATGAGCCATGGAGTGTCCCTTTCCGAAAAGATGTCTCCTAAGACACCTGAGGAAAGAGTAAGATTCCTTATGCTTCAGCAATATGATCTATCATGTACGCGATGTTATGTACTAGGCCTGATGTTGCTTATTCAGTTAGTGTGACGAGCAGATATCAGTCCGATCCAGGTGAAGACCACTGGAAAGCAGTGAAGAACATCCTTACGTACTTGCGAAGGACTAAGGATATTTTTCTTGTTTTTGGTGGTGGATCTGAGTTAAAAATAGAGGGTTATACTGACTCTAGTTTTCAATCAGAAAGTGATGATAACAAATCCATGTTAGGGTACGTGTTTACTCTGAATGGTGGTGCAATTAGTTGGAAGAGTTCCAAACAGTCTACAACGGCTGACTCCACAGTGGAAGCAGAGTATATAACTGCAAGTGAGGCTGCAAAAGAAGCCGTTTGGATGAGGAAATTTGTTTCTGAGTTGGGAGTTATTCCTAGCATTGAGGAGCCGATTGTGGTGTATTGTGATAACAACGCAGCAATAGCACAAGCCAAGGAACCTAGGTCTTATAAAAATTCCAAACATGTTTTGCGACGCTTTCATTTGATTAGGGAAATCATTGAAAGAGGAGATGTCAAGATTGAGAGAGTTGACACACATAACAACGTAGCAAACCCACTCACAAAGTCATTATCTCAGATTCACTTTGATCGGCATAAAGAGAAGATGGGTATTAGATACCAGGGTAATTGGCTTTAGTTCAAGTGGGAGATTGAAAGTGTTTGTCCTAAATCCAATCACGTATGATGAGTTAGGAAGAACTTTCTTGTATTCCTATTTGATTTCATTGATATTAATAAAAGACTTGTTATATTTTTATTATGGGCTTTATCTATTTAAAGTGTTTTAAATAAGATGTTCCATAGTTTAGAGTAAAGCTTCTAGAATTATAATGAGATTATAATAGTGAGATATAGAAGATGATAACTCTATACTTAAACAGTTCCTGATCATAGGATAACTAATCGGATGTTAGTGAATCCGCAAAGATTGGTACATACTATGCTTGCTCCCTTCAGGAGGATGTCTGTTCTCATAGGCATTTGCGTGGTGACACTATAGCTAGTATGTAGGTGCTTATTAGGGAATAAGTTCATTGAACATGACTCGATAAGTTGAACAACTAATGGAGATTACTCACGTGTCAATAGTGGTTCACTGAGTGATAGTTGTACAAGTGCCCTTAGACTTGAGATCGTTAAAGTTATCTTGTATATGATGAACTGTGCTTTGGTTTAGTCCTTTGTCTCAAGGACATCCATTAGGTCTATTCTGGGCATATGGATTTGTGTACAGAGATAGTTAACGTCAATAGAGGATCTACCCCTTCCAGTATAGGAAGAGAATATCCTATGTTATTCTTGGTATGCGAGTTCTGGAATCTCTGGCCAGAGTGTATGAAATTAGAAAGGAGTTTCTAATTTGCATTTATACGAACTTTGAATTATGAATAAGAAATCATATGATTAAATTTGATAGGCCTGACACAAGATCCATGCCTTGTATTTAATCAGGATATTATAAGGGTAGAAGGAATTCATTGTACGGTAACTAGTCACTGACAGGTTCTTGGTATTCTAAGCAGTGAATTCATATTATCCGGATAGTCGCGATATGTTGAGAAGCATCACTCACGATGTAGAATAAATATAATTAATCAGTTAATTATATTTAGTGAATTTTAGTATTCATATAAATAATTAATAAAAGTTTATTATTATTAATTACTACTACCGGAATAATATTGAACCTACAGGGTCACACCATAAAAGAATATTTTCTTTTATGAAATAATGAGAGAGAGAATTATTTTCTAAATAGTTTAGAAAAAGGAATAATGATTAAAATAGTTTTATTTATTATTAAAGCATTTTATAAAGATAAAATGTGGGGGTTAATATATATATAAAGATATATTTTATAACCCTAGGAGAGCCCTATAAATAGAATGAGATAGCTCATTCTATTTACACAATTTTGGTTTTGTGAAAACCCTAGCCTCCATCTTCTTCCTCTCTCTCTCTCCCAAATACTCCATTTTTATAAAAGCTCGGTTTTATAAAAAGGTTCATCGAAGAGGATCGTTCTTGGTGGATACCGGTAGAGTGCTTCATACACTGAGGAGCAACTGCTAGCACTCCATTTTTATAAAGCTTCGATTCAAAAGGTGTGGTTACGATTCCTCAGTTTTTCTTTTTATACGTTTTTCTATATGTGCGATATTTGGTTTTTACGGAATAAATGTTATATCACGCTTCCGCTCATCCGTAAATTCCTTCAGAATACGACGAGATAGAAGTGGAAATCGAGGACGAAGACGAGTACGAGAAAAATGTAAGAGAATTCATGCCAACAGGGAGTTTGATCAAATGACTTAGTTGTTTTGCACCTATGTTACAATATAATGTCAACTAATCATCAGATTTTAGTTTATGTCCCTGTACAATGTACTTATACTTTTAGTTATAAGTGTAAACAAGATTTTGCTTGTTGATTTGTTACTTTGCTTCTCTTTCTTTTGATTACACATGACAACCAAATTAGTATTTAGTTTGTTTTTTTTAATTTCGAGCAAAAAAAATTAATTTTGCGGTACACTCTTAATACTTGTACTTTTTCTATATTTTTTATTTGCATACTTGTGATATTAAAATTATTAAATATATAACTTTAAGGTCGTAAATATTTTTTGACTCTAGTGTAAAACCATATTTTTATTAAGTTATTTTCCTTAGTTATGGTGTAATTCTAATTCTACGGTGGACTCTTCATATATTTACAATTTTTAGGATTTTTTCATTATTAAAACATTATTCTCAATGTACTTTTTATTCTATTATAGAATATAATTATTAATTATATTGTTGGTAATTGTTCACTAATTTAGAGACTACTAACTATAAATAAAACATTTATGTATAAACTTTGATTACATTGTAGAACCCGATTTGTATATACTCATTTCCCTTAATTGTAGTGGGCACTGAGCACTATAATTTCCCATTTTACGATATAATCAAAACTCCAAGGAAAAAATAGTTTTCAAAATTATTTTTTGCTTCAGATTTAGAATGAAGTTAATAAACAATTTTTTTATAATTCACTGGAAACTCCCAAGTTAAAAATATTCATCATATACAATCTTTTTTTGTGGGGATTCATATACAATCTTTGGTTCTATTATAGAACTAGATTTTTATTTGGTCATATTCCTTAACAGTTGTGTGCATCATAATTCAATAGTACTACATTATATTGTTTTTTGCAGTAATAAATAAGAGAGCACCAAGTCCCCAAGTCTATATGTAACACCCCCAAATCCGGGGTTGGGGATCCGGGTTGTCACGAGTTCCATTTCCCTTAATAACACTTAATCTTAATAAACAACCAACTACTGCGTACTGTGACCCCACAATATACACACACACACACCACAAGTTATAGTCTCAGAGATGAATACAAAAATAACACAAGTCGTTTTATTCCACAATTATAAGCCATTACACCTCAAAAGGGTTCTGAATAAACTTACATTTCTTTGCCATTGTTACAATTCATATAGATACATAAGTCCGGTACATCAGAAGTTGAAAGCCTAGCCTATTGGTAATTCCTACCTCAGCTACGGCGGCATCAACGCCTACAGGAAACTGCGGAACGTTTCCTATCCGCTTGCAAATTGGGAGCTTGGTCCTGTTCATCTTGTCTATCTGTTGTTGTGTGATGAAAGAAGAAAGCAAGGGTGAGCAACAAGTCCACCGAAATAATATGTATAATAATTAACAATATATGAGCATTCTCATAGTACTCATGAAAGTCTTGATCAAGAAGAAATGAACCAAGTTGATATCTTAACGCGACCAAGTCGCAAAATATTCAGTATATATATACGTATATACTTTTCACAATCTTTGAAATCCTCTGACATGTATACTATACACAGAGTTCCTGTTTATAACTGTATAAAAATATCGTTGCAAGGTGATCTCATATATCTAACCTTGTCTCAACGTTTTTCTGAAAATCTTTGTCATGCATAAGATATCCATTAACCAGATATAAGTTTAAAAGATGAAGTTACAAGATACTCCAATATACTTATATCCTTTCTGAATACTTCTTGAACTACCACCGTTCAAGGTATAATCGGTTTCAAATGTTCATCACATAGATGAGACTACAAGATAAGACTTGAATAGATTCAATCTTTGAAATGTTGTTTAAAAGAAATGAAGTTACGAGATACTTCATTTGAGGGAAACATCATTATAATTGTTTGACCCTGTCAATGCTTCAGCAATCACCCATCCGTAGCCTTTCGATCGAATGCTCCGGGTAGTGTTGCAGAAATATCCAAACTGGATGATGAACTCATTACGGGAGTTTGTCGCGCCAGGAAGACCACTTACGATGATCAGTCACAGTAGTGCAACCCCACCATTTTTTACATGTAGAAGAGAACAGTCGGATTTACTTGCCAACCGAACCCTGGACTCCTAAGGAATGGACCGTCTTAGCGGAACTTCCAGGCCATTTGGGCCAATATAATAAGGCTGGGCCAACGCCACTCGACCACTTACGCCACTCCTAGTTCAGATGAAATCCATGACTCTGAAACGAAAAGCTCGTCCCCCCTTTCCCCAAATAGAAACTTGTTGATACGGCTCCACCAAGAAGTCGTATCTAGTTGGAAAGGAAAACTCACCAATATTTTCCAGGCGATGCCTGTTAATGGATTAACTTGTTCCAAGAATTTTACTTCCCGAGTGTTAGGTAAGTAATCAAAAACTCTTTTATCAAAACAGCAACCTTGTTGCGAATATAAAATACACCACAGAGCCAGATCCCTCAGGTTTTGAGCGAGTATTTAAATCCCCTTCGAAAGGAAGATCATAAATATAAAAATAAGAGTTTTGGGATCCGCCCTAACTTTTAAAAATCATTTTGAAGACTCGAAAATATTTTTAAGAATGTTTGGAGTAATGCTGATTTAATGAAATAAATCAGTCCCGATATATTAGAAAAAATCTGAATATTATTATTTAAATAATATTCCCATGAAGGGTAGTCCTTATAAAAATAATTGAAGTAGAAGTTTTAAAACTTATACTTGAAATGAATAATAAATGACCAAAGATATACTTATACGAAAGTACGATCTTTATTTGAATAATCAAAAATAAGTTTGATTATCGAAACACTATTCTTTAATAAAATAAAGAATATTATTTAATAAATAAGCGGAGTCATAAGTCCTCTAATGAATATTCAATATAATATTCATTAAATAAAATAAATGGAGTCATAAGTCCTCGAATGAATATTCATTAAATACAATAAAGTTATCGAATAAACCTTATTCGATTAATAGTTTTGAAAACTATATCTTATATATATATATATATTATACTCGGGAACATCGACTCCCGGTTTAGAAAAAATGTTCACCTTTGGGTCCCCTATACTAATGGTATACACAACTACTGCTTATCTCTAGCATAGGTATTATGCAACTTATACACATTTGAATCAAAAATTAGATATTAAGATTACGAAACAGGCATGCATATAAATATCATATCACATGCTCCAATATATCGTAAGACTTTGCTAATAATAATCATGCACTTATCACAAGATAATGCATATACATATATACATCACAACTACAGTATAACGGGTAGAAAACTTGCCTGAGTGTTCCCGGATAGACTTAAGCTTAGAGTGGGTCCGATAACCTATGAACAATAACATAAGTCGGAATTAAACCCCGGTTGTTTTAAGAAACTAGACTTTAACCAATTGAACCCTAACGTTCACTTATAGGGCCTGTTTGGCTACCGGCTTATAAGCCACTTATGGCTTATAAGCCCTTAACAGCTTATCGACGAGTGTTTGTCGACCCAACTTATAAGCTGAATTTACAACTTATAAGCTGATAAGTTGAAAGTTGGCAGTGACGTACTTTTTTCCAACTTATTTTCATTTTTTCACTTTTTTCTAAAGTTTTGATTTTAAAATATAAATTTTTAAATATTTTATAATTTAAGATTCATGAACTAAGATAATTATATTTAATAATTATTTGTTTTAATTCATTTAAGTAAAAAAAATTCTGACTTATAAGTAAATTTATCCAAACACTTATAGAACTTATAAGTATTTATCAACTTATCACTTATTTCGCACTTAATCATTTTAAGTCATAAGTTACTTATTTTAAGATTTCCCAAACGGGCACATAGTCACTTCTACGCTTAACGAATCACGTAAGTCATTCGAGTACCCTCGGCTCCACCATTTTTAATAAATTAACCATTAAGAATTTTAAGGCGATTCTTTCGCGAGTACCCTACCAACTACCTAATCCAATTTACATAATTGTTTCATACCCCAATTTGTCATTTAAGGGCCTTAACCAAGGTTTCAAAATAAGGCGAGGGGTAATAGTTCGTTCGCGAAATGTCGTTACTTAAAACGGTTGTTTCTCCTAAACCGTACATCAAATTCAAGCGAACCACATATCAAAATGAAGCTCGTAACATGAACTAATCTAATCATGGCAATGGTCAAAACCTAACAGTGAGTTTACGGTTCCTGATGTTAAGAACAAAAGCAGTCTAAGATAAATCGGGTATTACGACGACTATGTTTACGCGATTACCAAATTTGTACCACTCCAATTCAATCCACAATCAACCCACAATCATTACTACAACTAAACTCCATCCATACTCTACTAAAACAGCCCCAACATCTCAAGATTTCCAATTTATACTACTCTCAATCATGAACTAAAAGCTTATACTTAAGTTCATTAATCAATAATCAAGATTTACAACTCCAAACTCATTATAAATCCAACCCAACTCTAAATATACAAGCATCATGCTTCTCATGAACTATATTAATCAAAACCACTCCTAAATATTCAAAGTAAAACTAGGGTTTGAAGTTTTATACCTTCCTTGAAGCTTTTAATCAGTGAAAGATCCTTGGAATGCCCATGGAAGCTTTAATATATGCTTAAGCTACATTGACCTTACAAATAAAATCAAGAATAAAAAATTAGTTCTTGAAAGTTACTATTCACCCTGAACTAAAATGATTTGTTTGAGATAGAAAACCTTTGATTCAAGCACTCAAACTACTTGCTCTTCTTAGTTATGAAATATAGGATCCAAAGAAACAAACCTCTTGAATTATGATTGAGTGGAGCTTGGGTTTAAAAATTTTTCTTCTTGTTTTTCTTCAAAAAACCGTGAGCAAGGAGATGGGGGGAAGAGAAATGAATGTGTTTGCTTGGTTGCTTCCTTTTTGTTTGTTAATTAACCTTCTACCATGGTAAAAATTGTGTGGCTCACAATCAACCAACCAACCCTTCCCATTTGGTCATGCTTATGTCATCTACTTATGTTATCTTGTTACACTTGTCTTCCTCTTGTTGGTGTGATGACATCATCCTCCACTAACCCCTTTGATTAACTCCTAAATACTTGGCTAATGATCGCTGATCTGTTATACGGTTCGCTTAACTTTCGTTCTCGTTTATCGTTTGAGGGATCATACCCGGGATCTTATTACTTGGGTTCCCTTAACCTTTCTCAATACATTATATTCCTTTTATGATCCTCTCTTATAATCCTTGAATTTAAATCCTTTTTATCCTGTTACCTTATACTCAATTCTTTCTGTATCTGGTGGATTTTTGGTAAAAATCAAAGTGTTCGAATTTGGACTCTGACGATCTTTACATACACTTATATACCACATAGAGTACTAATAAGATCTCAAAATAACAATAAAAGAACCTCTACAAAGTGTGGCATGAAAAGTTTTCTTATTTAGCATAATCAGCAAAATCACTATTCATAAGGGTTACAAAAAGTTCAAAATTTTTGGGGTTATTACAGTCTCCCCTCCTTAAAAGGATTCCGTCCCGGAATTAGATAGAAAACAAATGGGGGTACTTTTCTAGCATTGCGCTCTCTAGTTCCCAAGTTGATTCTTCCACATTATGATTCTGTCATAGCACTCTGACTAGCTTGATCACTTTGTTCCGAAGCACCTGCTCCTTCTTATCCATAATCTTTACTGGTTTCTCCACGTAAGTCAGATCTGGTTGCATATCCACCTGCTCGTACTCCACTATGTGTTTGGCATCCCGATGATACTTCCTTAACATAGAAACATGGAACACATTATGAACTTGTTGTAGGTTCGGGGGTAAGGCTAGCTCGTAAGCTAACTTCCCAATCCATCTTAGTATCTCAAAAGGTCCAACAATTTGTAGGCTTAGCTACATCATTCATCCTTTCCCAAGGAACACCTATAACAGCACTAGGTCCCCTACTTCCTATTCTTTGTCCTTTTATGTCGAATCAACATGCTTCTTATGTCCATCTCGGGCTACTACCAACCGTCCTCTGATTAGATCTATTATATCCTTGGTCCTTTGGACCACTGCTGGTTCGAGCATCTTGCGCTCTGCAACATCATCCTATCATAAAGGAGATCGACATTGTCTTCCCTCAAGGATCTCATAAGGCGATATCTCGATACCTGACATGCGATCTATTGTCGTGAGAAAACTCAATCCGCGTTACGTGATCCTTCCAAATTCTTTGAAGTCTATTGCACAGAATCTCATCATAGCTTCTAGCGTTATAGCTTTTGCTTCTCAATACCCATTCTTTTCCAGTTCGTAATCGCTACAATATTTCGTTCCTAATATTATACTGGTTATACTTTTGCTCGTTAGCGTTCTATAACCTTTTAATAACCACGTCAACCTTAGTATCATGAACGTATTAGAATCAGAATACCACCATACTTGGTACCACTTCATCTCTAGCTGCCTCCATCTTCAAAAACTTGGTCCTTCGTTTAGAAGTAAAAGAATTTATTGAGAGATCACTATGATCATGAACACTTGTTCTATTGCATAGTTAGTACAGAAGGTGGCCAACCTTTAGTACTTGACAAGTAATTAAACAATAGATGGTATCCTACTAGGCTTCTATCACACAGATAGATAGTCATTCGGCAATACCTCCCCTTCTGGAAGGGCTGTTCTTCTCAGCTTATACAAAATGAAAAGGAGAGAAAAGAATGAATTGAAGAGAATTGTATATATATAAAATATACTGCCAAAAAATATCTGGCTTGAAATCTACCTCTGAACTATAGAGGTTTATCATAGGAGAACAAAACATATATGTATATAAATCAACATCAAGCATTATAGCATCCTATTTCACATGCCTAAATATTTTGCTATTCTGTCCATCATTCTAAGGACCCATGCTCTTGCTCGAGCTTATACACAATCACCTTTGAAACTCCCTCGACATTGAAAATGGAATCTGGGATCTCATTCTAGACATCACCGTTACTAGAATTCTATGCTTGCACTGCAACCTTCCTGTATAGTAATACAGTTCTCTATTCATAAGAAGGAATAAATATTCAATAGGTAGATAATCTACTTAATTAGTCTATCAATGATAACTTATACACCACCACGACCCGATTAGTGGTACTCAATCTCAACATCCATTCCAATACAACTCTCACGGTTGTAAGTAATCAACTCATTGCTCGTAGAAACATTCCTGCATTACTACGGTTCACTGTTGACCTACTGTAGTCATTTGTTTTCCATGAAATCTTAATAGCTAACCATATGGAGTCCATACATATCATATCGAATTCTTCTAAGGAGGTAACATGATCACCATTCATGATTCATGAAGAACACTCCTGAACTTGACGTACATATGACATGAAGCAGATAAAATTGCAGAAGAGTTTCAATGAAAACAACGATAGCAGGTTAATACCATTCTTAATCATATGCCTTCAATAGAAGACTTAACTCAAAGGTTTGTTTAGTCCTTTTTGAAACATGGTCCTGGCTTATTCTCAAGATAGGACCTTCTAAGACAGAAAGCCCGTTCACGACGATTACATGAATTAAATCTTTACCATCCTACTATTATGGTTGAGTATTGCACAATCATCAGAAGGAATGTCAATCTTTTACACCATAATACAACCTTCACGACTTTAATCATCATTAATGTATTCCTCTGGCATGAGCGCCTATAATTACTCTCTTATACTTAAAATGTCGGCCACCTCATTGGCCTTTCCTGATAGTAATAGTTCCTTATAATCAATGTATTTTGAACCACTTCCAACTAAATTTTCTACCTCATTTTCAATCACTACTTATGTGAAAATGCTCTTCTTAAGTTCTTGTTAGAAAAAAAAAATCACCATTTTTCCATAAGTCATTGCCTTAGTCTTTAGATGTGAACATTGTCACGACTGACTCTCGATCATACTTAGGACGTCTCTTATCTTGGGGTCCTTCTTGTTTTCACTAATCCCGACCCTCATTGGGTCGATCTATACTTTCTTATGGTTCAACACGTGCCCCACCTGGCATTATTATAATTACGTCATATTTCCTTCATCAAAATTTCTATTCTTGAGAACTTTGAACATCACCTTTCTCCTTGTAAAACTTCTAAGGTTATCCTTAAATCCTTCATCAGGTACACCCTAGGCACATGGCATATCAAGATACCATTTACTAATACCAGAATCATTGTCCATGTACTTCTGAAAAATTTCTCTACTGATCTTTAAAGGTTGTTGTTACCTTAGTCCTTCGTTCCATACTATCAAAACTCATATTGTCCCTATTAAGGGCGAAATGCCAACCTTTATGCATTCCCCTAGGGTTCATCTCAAGTTATCGAAGTTATATCCTTAATTCCACCTTTAAAAAGGTACTTGCATCCTTCCATGGATAAATCAAGTCATATATCCTTGATAGATTATCTTATTCAATCATTCCCACCTCGATAGTCTATACCAATTTCATAATAACATCTGTATTCAAAATGAGGTCAATCAATATGGCCTCCAAAAGATAAAAAATGGTTATCCACTTTTCCTTTCTAATTTGGTAATGATCACATGGATGTTCTGGAAGATATTGGTCGTGTTCAACATGAACTTCTTCTTAATAAATCCTTATTTACTTTTGTTGTTTATCTCAACAGTCATCTCAATGTTGGGATATCTTTTGTACTTGGTGTCTCCCTTTTGGGTATCAAGTCACATGTGTTACATACACTTTCCATTTTTGAAGGTTACTTCCTTCATCCAATTTCCTAATTTCTTACTTTCTTGTCTCTTCCGTCTATCTGCGTCTCATTATTTATCCTTCGAACTATCTCAAGGTTTCCTCGAATCCTCCCAACTTAAAGGGGATAAAATATATGTATCTCTTATTCCTTCAATCATCAACTTTAACTCATGGTGAATCACCCTCATCCTGATGATTACATACTTTTCTATTTCTATTGCTACGAGTCTTTAGGGTTTCCTCATACCTAACTCCCTTATCATTCCTCAAACTCTATTACCTTTATATTCCTTTCCACTTCAGTTTCTTTTTATTTACCTCTCACTTACAATCATTTCATGAACCCACTAATCATTGACTTCAAATATCACGTTGTTCTGGGATTCTTGTCATCAGAACGAATCTTGACAACTTTTACAACTTAGTTTCATAATTCATCATACTTGTCCGCCTTTATTCTGGCTCTAAAGCTTTTACACTATCTCCATAACCTTGGGAATTACTTTCCCGAAAACAATTGACTGAACTTTAATCAGTTTATTCTAACCTCTGGCTCCGTGCCTTTCTTGGTCTTTCACCAGCGGGTGGCCTCTCTCTTAGGGGGGTGAGTGACAAAACAGTCTTTTATGATTCGTCAATCATTTAGAATCTCAAATGATTCCTATATTTCCTTTAGCCAGGCTCTTGCCTCGACTGGGTCAGTTTGTTCCTTGGAACTCTAAGAGCTTAGCGACTTAAAGGTCCTGAAAAAAATTTCTCACCGCATTGCTTCCTCAGGGTGGTAGTTGGGGATAATAGTCTAAGTTCTGTTCAGGCAGGTCCATGAATTGCCCAATAGGAGTACCATCCTGGTTCTCCCTATCTTGTTCGACTTCTGTTTTCTCAGTATGAAATGTTTCAACCTTCTCCCATAATCGGGGTTATTTTATACGTTAAAAACCTTGTTTTCCACTCTATTATGTTATGGGTTCCTTCTTTCTTGATGGCGACCTCCCTGACTATCACATTCAGGGTCTGCCTTATCTTATTCCTCAACTATGGCTTTCATCCAAGATCTCATCTTTAAGCTCTTGAACATTTGGAACCCAAGTTCTATAGGAATACCTTATTATTCCCTTATCATCTTTCTCGGTATTAATCTCTTCTCTATTCATTGGCTCTCTGCCTTCATTTATCACTTCTTCTTGGCACAATATGATCTTTTCCAATAATCCGGGCTGCATTACAATCTCAAACAGCTTTTCGGTACCGGCTCCGGTTACCTTCACTTCAATTTTCATTTTCTCGAAATCTCTTATCAACTCTCCCAAAGACATTATAATCTTGAGTCTCTCCTTTACACTAAGGGCATTAGCCACCATTTTGGCTTTCCCTGGATGATAAAGAATCTCATAATCGTAATCCTTGATTAGCTCTAACCACCTCCTCTGGCGCATGTTGAGCTTTTCGTGCGTGAAAACGTACTAGAGCACTCATGGCTTATGTAAATCTCGCACTTCTCTCCATACAAGTAGTGCCTCAAATCTTTAGGGCAAAACTATTGCCACGAGCCCAAGCTCATGGGTGGGGATATCGAATTTTATATTCCATTAATTGTCTTGACGCGTACGCGATTACCTTGTTGTGCTGTATAAGAAGCACCGTAATTCCTTATGCGAAGCGTCACTACAAATCACAAAATCTCCTTTTTCATCTGGCAACGCCAACATAGGGGTCGTCACCAACCTTTGCTTCAGTTCTTAAAAGCTGTTCTCGCATTTCTCTGTCCATTCAAACTTCTCAGTCTTACGAGTAAGCCGCGTTAAAGGGGCTACTATCTTTACAAACTTCAATGAACCTCCGGTAGTGACCGGCCAATCCTACCTCTGGTAGTCGCCCTAACCATGGTTATCAATTCCTCAGTGGTCCTTTATTCATTCTTGTCAGGATCCTCCACGGGATCCTCCTCAGCAACAATCCCTTCTAGGACAAAATCCTCAACCGCTACATCCTCAATATGAACATCATCCGGTCCCTTGTTAGGACGCTCTATCGGATCCAGAATATGATCTCCAATAAGTAATAAAACATCATCACACTGTTGCTCCTCAACCTCAAAGTTTGGAGTCCCGCTACCATATACGATAACGAACTACGCTTCTATCACGATATTTATATTGGCTCCCATAAGGGTTTTAACTGTCAGTACTATGTTAGGTAGTCTGAATATGAACTTGGCAAGAGTTCTTATTATCTTATTAAACTTCTTATCTTAACGTCGCATCATCTCTGAGGTTTATAACTCTTAGCTCTGATACCATTTCTGTAACACCCCAAAATCCGAGGTCGGGGATCCGGGTTGTCACGAGTTCTATTTCCCTTAATAACACTTAATCTTAATAAACAACCAACTACTGCGTACTGTGACCCCACATTATACACACACACCACAAGTTATAGTCTCAGAGATGAATACCAAAATAACACAAGTCATTTTATTCCACAATTATAAGCCATTACACCTCAAAAGGGTTCTGAATAAATTTATATTTCTTTGCCATTGTTACAATTCATATAGATACATAAGTCTGGTACATCAGAAGTTGAAAGCCTAGCATATTGGTAATTCCTACCTCAGCTACGGCGGCATCAACGCCTACAGGAAACTGCGGAATATTTCCTATCCGCTTGCAAATTGGGAGCTTGGTCCTGTTCATCTTGTCTATCTATTATCAAATTGGGCAGATTGCTAATGTCTTACTGAATAGACAACCTAGTACACTTCTTAGTGACACAGAAGTTCCAGGCAAGAAGGAAGCAAAAGAGCAGGTTAAGGCAATTACATTGAGGTTTGGGAAGGTTGCGAACCCCGAAAAATCTCATGTTCCGGATGATGAAGTGGTGGCTGAAGAAGATGTGTAGAAGGAAGCAGAAGTGGAATCAAGGAAGAAAACTATGGAACACACTCCTCCTCAGGGTAATACAGGGGATAAACAGGTCTATCCTCCACCTCCTTTTCCTAAGAGGCTGCAGAAGCAAAAGTTGGATAACCAGTTTGCTAAGTTTCTGGAGGTGTTCAAGAAACTTCATATCAACATACCTTTCGCTGAAGCTCTTGAACATATGCCTAGCTATGCGAAGTTTATGAAAGGTATTATCTCAATGAAAGTGAAGCTCGATGACTTAGAGACTGTTGCTCTCACAGAGGAATGCAGTGCTGTGCTGCAACAGAAGTTGCCTCCGGAGTTTAAAGATCTTGGAAGCTTCACTATTCCTTGCACCATCGGAAACTTGTTGTTCGACAAGTGTCTATATGTGATTTAGGAGCTAGCATCAATCTGATGCCTTTGTCTGTCTTCAAGAAGTTGGATTTACCTGATCCAAAGCCTACCTATATGTCCTTGCAGTTGGCCGATCGCGCTATTACATATCCACGAGGTATTGTGGAGGATGTCTTAGTCAAGGTGGACAAACTCATCTTTTCTGCTGACTTTGTAATTCTTGATTTCGAGGAGGATAAAAAGATTCCCATAATCTTGGGAAGACCATTCCTGGCTACAGGTCGAACCTTGATTGATGTGTAGAAGGGTGAGCTCACTATGCGAGTACTGGATCAGGATGTGACTTTTAACGTATTCAATGCCATGAATTTCCCTACTGATAATGAGGAGTGCTTAAAAGTGGAATTGGTCGATTCTGTGGTTACTTCAGAACTTGATCAAATGCTAAGGTCTAATGCCTTAGAGAAAACCTTGTTGGGGAATTCAGATAGTGAAGATGATGAAGTTGATGAGCAGTTGAAGTGTTTGAATGCTTCTCCATGGAAGCGAAGGCTGGATATGCCTTTTAAATATCTTGGAATGTCAGAATTGAAAAATGCCGAGGGGCGTCTCAATCCATCTATTGAGGAAGCTCCTACACTCGAGCTTAAACCATTGCCTGAACATTTGAGATATGTTTTTTAGGTGATGCATCTACTTTTTCTGTTATTATTGCATCTGACCTTTCAGGTAGTGATGAGGAAAAGCTCTTGAAAATTCTGAGAGAGTTCAAATCAACAATTGGATGGACTATAGCAGATATCAAGGGAATCAGCCCTTCTTATTGTATGCACAAAATTCTGCTAGAGGAAGGAAGCAAGCCAACTGTTGAGCAACAGAGAAGGATAAATCAGATTATGAAAGAGGTTGTGAAGAAGGAAATTCTCAAGTGGCTAGATGCAGGGATCATCTATCCTAATTCTGACAGTTCTTGGGTGAGTCTAGTTCAGTGTGTGCCGAAGAAAGGAGGTATCACTGTGGTCGCTAATGAGAAGAATGAGCTCATTCCTACTCAAACAGTCACATGGTGGAGAGTTTGCATGGATTACAGGAAGCTGAATAAGGCCACAAGGAAGGATCACTTCCCTCTTCCTTTCATTGATCAGATGCTTGACAGATTGGCCAGGCATGAATACTATTGTCTTCTGGATGGCTATTCGGGTTATAATCAGATTTGCATCGCTCCAGAAGATCAGGAAAAGACTACCTTCACCTGTCCAATTGGTACTTTTGCCTTCGGAAGAGTTTCTTTTGGGTTGTGTGGTGCAACTTCCATATTTCAGAGATGTATGATGGCTATCTTCTCTAACATGATTGGTCAGAATGTGGAGGTGTTTATGGATGATTTTTCTGTGTTCGGGGATTCTTTCGATGAGTGCTTGCAAAATCTTGGAGCAGTTCTTAAAATGTGTGTTGAGACCAATCTGGTTCTCAACTGGGAGAAATATCACTTTATGGTGCAACAGGGCATCATTCTTGGGCACAAGGTCTCTAGTAAGGGTCTTGAGGTGGACAAAGCCAAGGTGGGGGTCATTGAAAACCTTCCTCCGCCAATTTCTATTAAGGGGATCCGCAGTTTTCTTGGTCATGGGGGTTTCTATAGGCAGTTCATCAAATATTTCTCTAAAATCTCTAAACCGTTGTGCAATCTTCTAGAGAAAGATGTCCCTTTCAAGTTTGATGATGAGCGTCTAGCTGCTTTTGAGAGCTTAAAGAAGAGTTTGATTACGACACTTGTCATAACTGTACCTGATTGGAATGAGTTTTTTGAATTGATGTGCGATGCAAGTGACTATGCAGTTGGAGCAGTTCTTGGGCAAAGGAAGAATAATATATTTCATGTGATCTACTATGCTAGTAAGACCCTCAATGGTGTTCAACTGAACTATACTACTACTGAGAAGGAACTCTTAGCCATTGTCTACGATTTTGAGAAGTTCCGATCTTATTTGCTTGGGATGAAATGACAGTTTTCACTGATCATGCTGCTATTCACTATCTCGTCTCGAAAAAGGACTCGAAGCCTAGATTGATTCGATGGGTTCTTTTACTTCAGGAGTTTGAGTTGGAGATCAAGGATAAGAAAGGTACCGAGAATCAAGTCGTTGATCATCTCTCTCGTTTTGAAGATCCAAGTACGACTTTACAGGATAAGACAATGATAAATGAGTCTTTTCCCGATGAGCAGTTGTTTGGGGTGCAAGAGGAAGAACTGTGGTTCGCAGACATTGTGAATTACCTTGTGAGCAACATTATACCTCCAGACTTGTCTTCTGCTCAAAGGAAGAAGTTTCTTCATGAGGTGAAGTGGTACATGCGGGATGAGCCATTTTTGTTTCGGTAAGGAGCTGACCAAATTATCAGTAGATGTATTCCGTACAGTGAGACGGAGGGTATCTTGCGAGACTGTCATTCGACTGTTTATGGAGGCCACTATGGTGGAGAAAAGACAGCAACTCGTATCCTTCAAGCATGATTCTTCTGGCCTACATTGTTTAAGGATGTGCATCAGTTCGTTTTGAAGTATGATCGCTGC
Source organism: Apium graveolens (assembly GCF_009905375.1). Lineage (NCBI taxonomy): Eukaryota > Viridiplantae > Streptophyta > Magnoliopsida > Apiales > Apiaceae > Apium > Apium graveolens. The sequence goes on from NC_133650.1 coordinate 295,137,984, forward strand.
CAACGTGTTGGTAATATGTCCAAGAGGGATGAGATGCCTCTTAATGTGCTACTTGAGGTTGAGGTCTTCGATGTTTGGGGAATTGACTTCATGGAGCCATTTGTCTCGCTTGTAATAATCAGTATATCTTGTTGGCGGTCGATTATGTGGCAAAATGGGTTGAAGTTACGGCTTTGCCGACAAATGATGCGAAGGTAGTGCTTAATTTTCTTTACAAGCAGATATTCACAAGATTTGGGACTCCAAGAGTCATAATCAGAGACGAGGGATCGCATGTTTGCAATCGTAAGTTCACTGCTATGATGCAAAGATATAATGTGAATCAATGCATTGCTACAGCCTACCATCCTCAGAATAATGGTCAAGTTGAGGTATCTAACAGAGAGATCAAGCGTATTCTGGAAAAAGTTGTATGTCCATCGAGGAAGGATTGGTCTTTGAAGCTGGATGAAGCGGTTTGGGCATATCAAACAGCATATAAGACTCCACTAGGCATTTCACCGTTTCAATTGGTTTATGGTAAAGGATGTCATTTGTCTGTGGAGTTAGAGCATAAGGCATATTAGGCTTTGAAGAAACTGAACCTTGATATGGATGCAGCTGGTAAGAAAATGATGCTTCAATTGAATGAACTCGAAGAGTTTCAACTTCAAGCGTATGAGAACAACAAAATATATAAGGAGAAAGTCAAGAGGTGGCACGATAGGGGTCTAGTGCTCAGATCATTTGTGTCGGGGCAACGGGTTTTTTTGTTCAACTCTCGTCTCCGTCTTTTTCCTGGAAAATTGAAGTCGAGGTGGTCAGGGCCATTTATTGTCAAAACTGTATTTCCACATGGAGCGCTGGAAATTTTTGAGAATGATCCAGGCCAAGCGTTCAAGGTGAATGGACAGCGGTTGAAGCATTACTATGGAAATACGACAAACCGTGAGGTGGTTAGTGCCATTTTATTGTCCACTTGATCTCGGGAGCTATCGACGTAAACCAAGCGCTTCTTGGGAGGCAACCCAAGCTTGTTGTACATTAGTAGAAGTTAGAAGGAAGAAAAAGCAGAAGAAAAGACAAAAAAATTAAAAAAAATAGAAAAAGCAGGGTGTTTTGATAGAAGCACGGCGCGCCCGTACTGCCTGGCAGGGCGGCCGCGCTGAAAGTACAGAAGCACGGCGCGCTCGCACTGGGAAGCGGGGCAGCCGCGTTGGAATTCCAGAAACACGACGCGCTTACGCTTCTTGGCGTGGCGGCCGCGCTGCATCCCTGTAGGAAAAAAAATAGAAAAATAAAAATTCAAAACAAAATCAAACACTCCGACCGAAATTCCCTCCTTCCACTACCATAATTCCTTCTCCAATCACCCCATTACTCCCACTATTCTTATAATCAATTCCTACTTCTATTCCAAAACTAATTCTTCATTATATATATATATATACACTTCTACACATCCATTCCTCACCAAATTTTTCAATCTCAAACCTAAATCTCTCTTATACACTTCTCTTTTCTAAACTTATTCGAATTCAATGGCACCCAAGAGACAAAGGCCTCAAGTTAGCAGCATCAACATCGATTCTTCAAGTGTTGGGGGTGTGAGGCCTAGGTTTGCTACTCTGGAGGCTGAAGCGGAGTATACGAGGCTGCTATCGAAGCCCATAGCAAAGGAGAGGGGTTTTCTACCATCGGGGAGGGATGGTAAGCTTTTGGAGATGATTCTGGAGATGGGTTAGGTTGCTTTTTGCGAGACACCTGCTATTGTGCCCATGAGTGTTGTTTGTGAGTTTTACGCGAACACGAAGGTGGACAAGAATGGGTACTCGGTGGTTCGGGGTTTGACTGTGGACTATACTATGGAGGCTATTCGGAGGGTAATTAACCAGCCCGAGAGACATCCGGCTCAGGATGATTGGGTGATGAAGACCGGGGAGGATTTTGACTTGGACATGATTGTTTCGACGCTGTGTGTCCAAAATACTCACTGGAAGTTCAAGAAGGGGTCGAATGAGTATTGCACTTTCCCTGACTCTTGCATGAACAGGTTCGCTCGTGCATGGAACTCTTTTATTTGTGCGAACATCATGCCTGCTTCACATGTGCACGATGTTATTGTGGATCGTGCCAAGTTATTGTGGGGGATATTGCAGGGTGACTATGTGAATCTTGGCTCCATTATTTATCAGGGTATATTGAGGTTTCTGCGTGGGAGCACTACGGGTTCTATTTCATATGCGTCGATTATGACAAAGCTGTGTGTGCGGTTGGAGTTCATTGGCCCGCACACGAGCAACTGCAGTTACCTAGTGCCTCTATTGACAGTTTGACGATAGCAGTGATGCAGGAATGGTACAGGGGAAAGACTGATGAGTAGGGGCTCGGTTACTCCTATGATCACTTGCCGGGTGGTCGGCCAGCTGATCAGACTTATGCTGGTGGTTCTTCTCAGGCACATGGAGCGGCATGGGGAGATCAGTTGGGTGAGGCCGGTTCATCGCAGCAGCAGCAGCAGGATGTAGAGGACAATGCCGGTTTGGGTTTGGCGCAATATAGGCGCTTGATGAGGCGGATGGATGCGATGCATGACATCCATAACAGGTTTACACAGGACCTTACCCAGGTGTTGGGTACAGCTTTTAGAACCACAGGAGTTGACATTCAGTGGCCAGTTTTTGGTGAGAATGCTGTGTACCCGCCTCCTGACACTCCACCCGTGGAGCGTGATGATCCTGATTCGGAGTAGGTATGCCTGATTCCTTACTATTATCTTCACTGAAGACAGTGAAAATTTTAAGTTTGGGGGTGGTAGTTAAGGAATATGTTTGTGTGTGTGTCCATTTAGTTGCATATTCATAATAGTTTAGTTCATATAGTTATATATTTGTCATGTAGTTTTTTTATTTTATTTTATTTTGCATATTTATTTTGCATGTTAGTATGTTGCATATAGTTACATGTGCATTATATCATGATCCCTTAGGTTTGCTTTTCCGATTAATTTGTGATATTGATGCGAGTGTAGTGATGTTGTATAGAGGGATGTTAAGTCCTAATGATTTGATTTGCATGCTAGAAACAAAAAAAAATTCACTAAGTCTTGTAGGTTGCTTGCGTGCTAGATCATGATCATGGTTTGTTTGTTTATCGAGGTTTAATCACTAGTTTATGTCTAGAATGTATGATATTCTCTTAGTGGTGAAATAACATGGATTTTTAAAATTGGAGAAAAACATTAGATTTCATTGCTAGTTGTTGTGGCTAGGTGTCAAATGGCTAGTAGTCGGCTCATTTTATATGAGTAGTCTAGGGTTCAGCGAGATGGAGCAAAACGCACTCGTTCAGAAATCATATGAAAAAAAGAGAAAAAGAAAAAAAAATGTTTTGATGCATAATTGATCACGAGTGGGCTCTTTAATACTTGAGTTATTAAGTTCTTAGGGGACTTTGTGCCTAGTGACCTTAGGCTTTTATAGTCTGGGATCCGCTAACCTAACGCTCGCTACATGGGTATTATGCAAGTCTTTTATGGACCCCACCCATTGCACGATCAAATAAGCATGTTTTTGTTTGTTTACGTGTTATCAATAAAACATGAATCCTTGTATAACTCTAATAAAATTGAAGTGTTGTCAGTCATTTGGAGTTTAGCATTTATTCTATTTATAACTTTGTGATTGTCTTGATGAGTAGTGAGTCATGGTTATTGATCTAGTTGCAAGAGTATATCTGTTAAGCAACTGCACACACGCACGTTTCTAGCTTGTGAGTTGAATTATGGGATTTGATTGATCTTTGTGCGAATAATTGCATTTGTTGAGATGTTTCTCATTGGTTGGTTTAGTTATTCTGAGGGGATCGTTGCATTCATGTTAGTTGCATTCATGCATTATTTTTTTCTTATTTTTGAGTCTGTTTATGCTTGAGGACAAACATCGATTCAAGTTTGGGGGTGTGTTAAGTGGCATTTATATCCACTTAGAACGCTCTATAAAGGCTCGAATTGGTGTTTTGTAATCAAGTTATTTGTGTATTTGATATGTTTTTGTAGTGTTTTATATTTCAGGGCATAATCGAAGGCAGGAATGGATCTTATATGATTTTATGCTGGAAGAGTGTTAGGAATAGAGCCTCGTGGAGCCTCGGTCAAATTGCACAAGAAACCAGCAGCCGCAAGCAAGAGAAGAAAAAAAACTCAGTTTTTCCAGAAGCTTAGCGCGCCCGTGTTGTGTTAGCTCACGTCCGCGCCGGTTGGACAGAGATACACCGCGCCCGCGCTGGGATAGCGCGCGGCCGCGCCAGGTCGATTCTGAAGATTCCTGATTCAAGTAGAAGATTGATTTTCTAGACTTCTATTCTGAATGGGCTGCTATATAAAGACTATCTAAAGATGTTTTTCATAACGGAGACTAAGGAGAAGACGGCGAGAAGACCTAGGAGCACAAATTCAACGAAGGAGAAGAGGATCTAGTTTATTCTTGTGATTCTTTGTTTAAGTTGTAATCTTGGATGCTAGTTTTCTTATTTATTGAACCTATTACTCTTGATTACGTACTTTGATCATTATTAAGTTTTATAAAAACCTAGTTTATTATACCATGCTTTCATCGGAATTCAAAGTGATGATAAGTTCGGTTATGACCTAATCGTAGTCGTGGGGTTCTAACGGATTTACTTATGGATTTCAATAGTTAATTTGTTTCGATATCTTAGTGTGTGGTGATTGTATGATATCCTAGTATTGGTTGTGCTTATTCATCTTATGAGCGTCGCAAACTTATAAGATAGTGTGTTAATCTCTATTTAAGCGAAAGTGAATATAGGGGTTTAGAACTTTCCATGCTAGCATAGGTTCATGTACTTTATATGCATGATTCGTAGGTAATTTTAACCATCTTACTTGCCCTATGTAATCACGATAGATAACTTGTGCATTAAACCGTTATATTGTCAAATTCTATAGACATATAGGGTCTCAATATAATTGGTGTATATTCAGCTTCTATCTCTTTTGTGGATGTCTGGTAGTAGGGTATTCGTACAACGAAAGTTGGCGTTTACTAGTTTCATATTATCTGATTAGTTGTCATCACCATTGCATGCTAAGGTTAAGAACAATGACTTTGAATGAAGTAGTAATGAAGTTAGAATCCCATGTTTGTCTCGTATAAGTAATTCAACCCTCTTATTCTCTTAGTTAATGTTATTTAGTGTAATCTCTTAGTTAATCGTAGTTATAAACAATCTCAACTTGTTATCATCTTAGCATTGAATAATAACCATACCATTGTTGCATAAGTGCATAAATTGAACTTAACCTAAACCAGTCTTTGTGGGAACGAACTAGAAAGAGATCTATATTACTTGCGAACGCTTATACTTGCGTGTAATTTAGCGCGTGTTTTCGTCCTTTCAAATCAAAAAAAATAATAATGATATATTTAAAGCTGTACTAAGATTTAAAAACAGGTGAAACCAAAAGTCGAAAAGGGGTGAAACAAAATACCCTTAAAAGATGGTTTCCCTTATTAGTAACGATTTATAAAGGATTCTATTTTATTATTTTAATAAATAATAAAAAAGAATTATACGTAAAATAGAAATATCGTAATTATAATAAGATTCCAATAATCTATATTTCGTTAAAAATAACATAGATTTCTACATAAAATACAAATCTACGGGTGAAACCAAAATACAGCGTAACCGTACTAAGATAAAACCAAGTACCCTATTAAAAAATAATTTAGAGGTCTACGGAAATAAAATTGTAATCATAATAAGATTTGAACAATTTTATTATTTTCTAGGGGTGAAACCAAAATACAGTATTTATAATATCCATATCAACAATTAAAAAATAAATAAATTGAAATATTCCCATTTAAACACTTGACCAATTTACTTGATTGTGGTTTATATTTTTCGGAACCTATTTAGTTAGGCCAATTTATGAACCTATTTATTTTAAAATATAATTAAAAGTAGGATTCAAACCTATAAAAATAATAAAAAAAAATATGCTTATAAAATTCAAAAAACGGGTAAAAATAATACATATAGAATTATAAGTTATATAGAAATCAAAAGGGATAAAAATAATACACTTAGAGTTTTAACATGAATCATAAAAAGTGAAATCAAAAGGTGATGAAACCAAAAAATAAGTGAAACGGAAGTAACACTTAAAAAGAGGTTTCGCTTATTAATAAAGTTTATTAAAGCGAAATCATATTTTATTGGTGCACAAAAGTATCGAAATATCAAAATATCAAACTTTAGTACTTACCTGACGAAAATTAACTTCTATTATATCCGGACTTTGTTTTTATTAACTAGCGTTTATTCAAGTGTCTATTTACTTTTAATTTGAATGATTGAATATTATATACCTCCTAAGAATATGCGATATATATAGTTGTGTTGCGGAGTTGCAAACCTCTTACTGACAAAATATTGGTAAATTAATCTTTTTGATTCCTTCTTTCTTCATCCTCTCCATCGGCAACACAAATTCATATGTGAAAGGATAACTAACATAATAACTCGTGCATGGCCCGGGTCATTTTCTAGATTTTTTTTACACCATACAATTATATTAGTAAATTTTTTCATGATTTTCTTATTGGTAAATATTGTATAACATCTGAAGTATATCAAATACAATTTGAGTGTTTATTAATATATATGATTTTCATGTAAGAGTGTTAGACATTAACAACGAACACAATGTTTCTAATATATCTCATTAATCAAATCACATATTTTCTTGTTTGTGTCATATAATTTGTATTTTCTGAATAAATGCAAGCATGGTAGTCACTGTACGGTTAAAAGGAAAAGATTTAAAGTTAATCCATAGAATATTGTCAGATGTTCATAAAATAATAAACTAAAAATTAGGCACTTAATGCAGAGTCGAGTAAATTTTTTAAGTTTTGCTTAGATAAACCCTGAGTGGGCTATATTATTACTTAAGTCATTACTAATTTATAACTACCTTGCTTAATTTAAAAGGATTAGTAATGCAGAACTAAAGTCGTCAATACCTGCAATCGTAATATTCAGCATAGTAGGTTTGTTTTTTATAAAAAAATATTTTTTTAATTCAACGTTTATGTTGATTTTATGTCACTGCTAATGTCTTAATTCATTAACTAAAGTTGACCTGGCCATATCCTTAGTTTTTAATCTAATCTAATATATAAAATTAATTTTATAAGATGTCAGATAATTTTCAATGTCATAATTCATACATTAAAATTGACATAATCCACCCAGTTTTTAACAAATTGAAAAAAACTTAGATTTAATTGATCATTTTCATTTTCACAACATAAAATTTTTGTTATTCTCTTCTAGTGTATTAATAGATCCGAATACACCATTAACATTGAATCTTTTAAAATTAATAAAGATAAAATCACATGTATGTTAATTATTATTTGTTATATTTTCGAGTAAATTATGTTGGTCTCGTTTATTGATATGCTAGATATCTTAGGTATGTATATGACAAATCGTTAGCCAATAAATTACTCAAATAACATGTATTTATAATTATTCAAAATTATATTACCTAAAAAAAATTGCAGCTATTTATTTATTGTAGTCGTAGTAGCACTAACAATCAATCATTATCTATATTTACTCAACGGAGTATCAATCACGAATGCGACATAAAAATAATTCATATATCATAAATACTAACTACTGATACTCTCAAGTTTTTTTCAAGAATCTGAAGATATATTTATACTAATATCGTCATTCAAATCATTTTTAAGTTTCTTTCTTTTATAATTCTAATATTTCTTTTTATAATAAATTGATAACATTATATATAATTTTTTAAAATTAAATATTTTTTAATTCAATAATTTTTTTAAAATATTAGTTAAACTTGTTAACCCTTTCAAATTATCGACTAATATTAATTTTTTTCTTTAAATAGTATTACATGGATAAAATTAAATGATACAATATATTATAGTTTAAACCTTTTTTTAAATAATTCAAAACCTTGTCTAATTACAATGGTGTTTGCATGCATTTTTGCAGTGGGTACAAAATTTTTAGTAAGTCGACTATAGAAGAGCACCAAGTCGGAGCTTACCATAATACAGAGAGGTAACATATGCATAATCTTCTGGAAACATACAAGCTTATATACGAGGGTATTCTTTCTTCTGTTCTCCTTTGCATTTGCATTCCAGACTTTATATTGCAGAATGCAAAATTTTCATAATCATTGGGAATGAAGATAAATGTTAGAAATATTGTACATTTATACGTAGAAGTAGATTTATTTATTAACAAGTTTTGGAAATATATATATATTGTTAGTGGTCATCTTCTCCTCTCTCTCTTAATTGAATTATCTATTAGTTCTTACTCTAGGCCCAGACACGATGTCGATTCTAGGATTTTATAAATGGGGTTACAAGTTGTTAGAAAAGAATTTGCACAAAATGAAATTTAATCAAATTATCAAATAGTAACACTTATACCTTTCTCCAATGAGGTTTCATCCACTGAAAGTGATGTATAATAGCACTGTTATTAGAAGCAAAATCTCGCTAAATATAATACACTAAATAATCATTAAAAATGGGCTATATAATAAAAACTCTTTTTTTTTTAATTTTCTAAATAGCGGGGTGACAATTGCCCCCCTTTACATACTGCTGGAATCACCCCTGTCCAGGCAAAGTAACTGCCCATTGAAATGGACTCTGTTGAAAATGGCATCATGGAGTTCATAACTATGCATATTAACAAGAAGCTTGGGAGTTGTCGCGAACAAACTATATTTAAAGTGTATTGTCAAATGGTTCAATTAACTAATTAAACATCCGAAAGCCTTAAATTTAAAACATTAAACATTATTATTCTAATAAAAATATAGTCACTTAAAATTGAATTCGACTTTTTCGTATTTATTAGAATTAGAGTCATAAGTTCAGGTCTACTCTCAAACCTTTGAATTCCTCATTCTCTTCCTTCACTGATGGTTGATATTATGTGTTACATAATCCTTATCCTATCCAACAATGGGGGCAACATTGCTTCTTCCATCTTCATAGACTACATTATCAATAAAATAAAATTTGTAAGTTTACTTTGTAATTTAACAGTTATTATTTGGTTAGAAGCTAAAAATCATTAATAAAAATTAAAGTACTTTTTTTAGATCTTTACCTTGAGAAATTATGGGTGAGCTTTTTATACGAACTCAAAATAGCATAAAATCTTTTTTTTTTGTCAAATTGGATGATGGAATGGACAATCCATTTTCTTCCTTAACATCTACTACTTCGTAATCCTTAATCTCTTCCAGATTATTTAAATCTGGTATATTGGTACCATCAATGTTTTTATCACCTACACCATCAATTTCAATACCAAAGAAATTTCCTTGTCAACCATCATTCATGTAAAAAGAAACAACATTGTCTTTCTTGAGACCATTTTTCTTTGCAAATATACTCCAACCCGCGTGAAGACATAACTTCAGCTACTCTCCCAACAACAATAACTAATGGTCCACAATTCATTTTGAGCATCATGAAAATCAATGTAAATCACACAATTTTGTAATCTTGGATTGACATTTGGATCAATAATATGAAAGTGAAGGATCGCATACTTTTTTGGGAATAACAAGTCTACTAAGCCTACCAACATCACTAGCAGTCAAAACCTTTTGAAATAGTAATCGTTGAGCTGAATACTCTCCATCATGGATCACAATTAAATTTGAGTTGAGCCCTTGCCTTCGATATTCATTCTGAAAAACAAAAAAATGGACGTGTAAGATCCATTCTTTATCTCCAAACATCAATATTTTCCTTATTAAAAAAGGAATTATCAACTCTTAAATGAATAATATTGATAAATATGTTGATAAAAAAAAGCATATTTTCAAAACATGATGGAAACCCTATCATAAGTCATGGCTACCTTTAAATCCCATTTAATTGTCCAAAGTCATGCCTGATGACGGTCTTCTGCTCCTTCGTATTTGGAAGTTGTTCCACTTTGTTGTGCAATTACAACATCTTGCTCATGTCGTGCACGCTTGTGTGATGGACGCCAAGTGTTGCAATTGATATTTGTACGACCAAAATTTTCAATGCTAGTCATACTAGTATACATTAAGATATGAAAAGAAACAATAAACAATTAAAAATTGATATGATTACTTGTAATATAAACTATATAACTTCATAATTTTGATGTGTTATTTTAAAAAATAGTGATTTTGGTGGGTTATTTATAAAAGTAGTGGTGTACTCAATATATAAGACAACACCAAATTTATATAAAATCTAAACTTTTGGAAGAAGTGTATTAAAATTTAAACAATATCAATTACTGGGTTAAATAAGATTAAAACTTCAACTATACAAGAACACCAAGAACAATTTGATTACCTAAGTTGAAACTAAAACATGTTAATATCAAGAATATTTGTAAAATACTATATTATAGGTATGTTGATATAAGAATAAACATAACTATGGCATACATTATATGAAATAATAAAACAAAGAAACTACCAAAGATTATATTTGCTTTTAATATAATGGGCAAATTAAATGTTATTAAAGCTATTTAAAACCACATTAATAAGAATTCGTTCTATGAAAAACTCATATGTATGTTTTAACAACATCAAAAGCCCTTCAGTACTTTTAGTACTCATACATACATAACTGAGCAAGTAACGGAAAATCAAAATCAAAGCTAATACTACATAATTAAAAATATTTAGAGAACATATATTTACCGTTTGCAGGGTTGACGAGCTATGAACTCACGTTCATAGTATAAATTTAGAGGTTTTATAGATTATTTTAGGTTATTTTTGGAAGTCAGTGTTGAAAAAAAAAATTAATTAAGGAATTCTGGATTTTCTCTCAAAATTTTATCTAGAATAAAATTCTCAATTTTGGTAATAGACCGGTGTGGCTGAAATTACTTTATTACCCTTAATTATAATCTTTTTCTCAAAATATGGTCTGCTATCACCAAAGTTCTCGGTGGTCTGACTATGCCTCCTCTTTGGAAGTTGTTTTAGGATTTAGTTGTTTTAGTTAAGCCTGCACCCTATGTCACAGTTATAAGAATTAGTAAAAAAAATTAACATATTTACCAGTTTTTGGTATTTAGTTATTTAACTTGATTATTTTTATATTTATTTTTAACTTAGTTTTCCTTATATAATAATATAAGTATTACTACTAACAACTAATCCGTTATCTTTTTCAACTAAAATATCGGGTACCTTTTTCAATTATATGATAGATCAAATATTGAAAATTTTAATTTTTGGGAATTTATAAATGATAATAAATAATTATTATTAGTGATAATTGATCAATTATCTCTTTTCAACTACAGCCGGTTATCTTTTTCAAATAAAACACCATACATGTTCTATTTCTACCGACTAAAACATGGCATTTTCCAAAAATATCAAGAACAATACCGATTAACCAATTACATTTTTCAAGTAAAACACATTATTTTTTCTATTTCTTCTAACCAAAACATTCTCTTCTTAAAAAATATGCAAGTCTATTTAATAAAATAAAATAATAATATTATAATTATTAATAACTAAGTAAATATAGATGTAGTTTTAATTAAATAATACAATAAATAAACTATATTTTTATGAATAAGAATCAAATGTCTTACCATTTTTCAAATAACATATTAATTAAAAATTCTAAATTTTAATTTTTAGTTGTAGTTTAATTTGTCTAAAGATAATGAAAAAAACAGGACTTTGGAATCACCTCTTTATAAATTCACCATCATTGAATATAATGATAAATCTAATTTTTTTTAAAAGTGAAACATTAATAAATAAATCGATTTCGTATATATTCGTAGTTTTAACAGATCTTGTGACATCTATATATTTAAATATTAGGTCAAGTCATATAAACAATAATGTACAATTAGTCAGTCAGTAATTTTGATACATAATATCTAATGACTTGATCCTATAAAGACCCCAGAAATATTAATTTTTATAAATATAAGATATTACAAAATTTATCCTTATTGATAAGATATTCTCGTCGAACTCGTAATTTAAATTTACTAAACCTAGACATGGATGATGTATTTTTGACCGGGTCATGTAGTTAAATTTCGAGTATTTTTTCAAAATGAGTAAAATTTTGATTTCAAAGCTAGTAATTTTGATACATATTATCAATTGACTTGATCTTATAAAGATTTAAAAAAAATTATTTTGTATCAACATAAAATATCACAAAAGTTCCCCTTATTGATAAAATTTTATCGTCAAACTCGTAATTTAATTTAAACCTAGATAGTGACTTTGTATTTTCGGTGAGGTTATGTAGTCATATTTCGAGTATTTTATGAAAAATGGGTCAAGCTCTGATTTCAAATTCGAAATAAACCGAAATATACTTACTATTTATGACTCTAACCTATCTAAATATGTACACACGCACACAGATATATATATATATATATAGTTATATATATATATATATATATATATTATTTTTCATAAGTATATCCATTTTCAACATATGAAAAAAATAATTATATGTATAATTTAACCTTTTTATTAAAAAATAAATATTGAAAATGTAACAAACATACTTTTCAAATTAAAAATTGTTTAATAAATGAGGTAATTATCCGTTTATGTACTATGCTCTACTTTATATTTAAAATTCAATTGTTTAAAAGTAACTATATTAATATTTTAATAATTACGTTTAAAGTTAAATAAATTATTGTTATATATGACTCTCACATATTATGTGTCTGATAAAAAAACCAAAGTAACAATGTGGTGTAATGGTAAGAAGATCAATATGTGAATGTAAAAACTTGGGTTCAATTCCTCCTAACAATATTTTTTTTATAAAAATATTAAGTACAAGGGTAAATTAGTCATTTCACTGAGAATAAAAAATCTCACTAATTTTATCTCCTTGTTATCATATTATATATAGAAGAGAATTACGTTTAAAGTTGTAACACCCCCAGATCCGGGGTCGGGAATCCGGGTTGTCACGGTCTTTCTTTCCACAATATCACTTTACTTAATTAATAATAAATACCCTCATGCTGTGACCCCACACTAACACACACCACAACTCGTTATAGTCTCAGAGATGAAATTGAAATAAGTACAAGTCTTTGAATCCACAATTTAAAATTATTACAACCCAAAATGATTACTTGATAATTTACAGTTAATTGCCATTATCCGCCACAAGTTATAATTATACATAATTGGATTCTCAAAAGTAGATGGTCTAAACTACAATGGATCTACCTCTGCAGCTATAGCAGCTACAATATCAGCGGGAAGACGCGGGACGCTTCCCACGCGCTTGCGCTGGGTCTGCTGGAGTCTGGCCATCTCTCCTAACTGTTGTTGTGTGATGAAGAAATAAAGCAAGAGTGAGCCTTACAGCTCGCAAGATAATATGTAGTGATAACAATAATACAAGTATCTAAATGGATACTTACTAAAATCTTTATCGTGTGTAAGATAATTACTTACTAGATATAAGTAAAAACAAGGAATGAAGTTACCAATACTTCCCCACACTTATATCATTTATAAAGCTACTTGAACTATCACCGTTCAAAGTATAATTAAATTCACGAGGTCATCCCATAGATGAGACCACAAATAAACTTGAAAATATTTGATCTTTGAAATATTTTGAAAAGAAATGAAGTTACGAGATACTTCATTCAATGGATACACCAATAAAAATGTTTGACCCTGTCAATGCTTCGGCAACCACCCATTAGTAGCCTTTCGATCGAAATGCTACGGGTAGTGTTGCAGAATTATCCAAATGGATGATGAACTCATTACGGGAGTTTACCGCGCCAGGAAGACCACTTACGATGATCAGTCGTAGTAGTACAACCCCACCATTTTCTACATGTAGAGGAGAACCTGTCGGATTTACTTGTCAACCGAACACTGAACTCCTAAGGAATGGACCGCCTTAGCGGAACTTCCAGGCCATTTGGGCCAATATAATAAGGCTGGGCCGGCGCTACTCGACCACTTACGCCACTCCTAGTTCAGATGAAATCCATGACTCTGAAACGTAAAGCTCGTTTCCCCCTTTCCCCAAGTAGAAACTTGTTGATACGGCTCCACCAAGAAGTCGTATCTAGTTGGAAAGGAAAACTCACCAATATTTCCCAGGCGATGCCTGTTAATGGATTAACTTGTTCCAAGAATTTTACTTCCCGAATATTGGGTAAGTAATCAAAAACTCTTTTACCAAGACAGCAACCTTGTTGCGAATATAAAACACACCACCGAGCCGGATCCCCCATGTTTTGAGCGAGTATTTAAATCCCCTTTTTAAAAGGAAGATCTTAAATATAAAAATAGTTTTGGGATCCGCTCTAACTTTTGAAAATCATTTTAAAGACTCGAAAACACTTTAAAGAGTGTTTGGAGTAAAACTGATTTAATGAAGTAAATCAGTCCCCAGAATATTTAACAGGCATGCATATATACCATATCACATGCTACAATATATCGCAACATTTGCTAAATAACAATCATGCAATATCACAAGATAATGCATATACATACATTTACATCACAACAACAGTGTATCGGATAGAATACTTGCCTGAGCGACTTGGGGGTGAGAAAGGCTCGGGACGAGTCTGGCAACCTATAAACAACAAGTAAGTTGGAATTAAACCAAAATCACTTGTAAGTCTATGCTTTAACTAACTTAGACTCTAATGCTAGTTTTACGCTCACCGATTCGCTTAAGTCACTCGGGTACCCTCGGCTCCACCATTTTTAATAACTTGACCTTTACGAGTTTTAACGCGATTCCTTCGCGAATGACTTACCAACTGCCTAACACACTTACCATAAATGTTTCACACATTAATTAATCCTTTTTGGTCTTTAACCTACATTCCAAAGTAAGGCGAGGGAAAAAGTTTCGTTCGTGAAACGCCGTTACTTGAAACGGTCGTTTCTCCTAAACCGTAAATCGGAATCGGACGAACTACATATCAAAACGAAGCTCGTAACATGAGCTATCTAAACATGGCAGTGGTCACAATTTAACAGGGGGTTCTCGGGTCCTAATGCTATGCACAAAACAGTCCAAAGAAAATCGGACATTACGACGGCTATGTTTACGCGATTTCCCATTTTTAAAACTACCCACAATCATCACAAACCATCCTCAAATCCACACACATCAAACACCCATCCTTACCACATCATAACAATCCCAAACAATTCAATATTACTCATTCATACATATGCTTAACCTAACTTTAATCATGCTTTAAGTTTCTTTAAATCAAAACCACTAAATTATCATTTCATTTCACCACCATTCCAAATCTCAACTCTAAACATAACAACAAGATACCATAACATCTTACTCATCAAAATCACTTTATAATATATATGAACCTAGGGTTTGAAAGTGGTATACCTTCCTTGGATTGGTGGGTGAAGCTAGGAAGCCTTAATAAGCTTGGAGTAGTCTTAAGAAAGCTTGGATCTTCAAGAAAACAAGAAAAAAAACTCAAGTTAAAACTTGAAAACACTATTCATTGTCTTCTCCAATGATTAAATCAAGAAGCTAGAGAAAGAATTTGTGGCTTAAACTTATGATATAGCCATTACTAAGCATAAAGAAGGTTAGGGAATTTTCTTACCAATTAAGGATGCTTGGATCTTGATTTTTGAAAATTTAAGCCTTGGAAAATGAAGAAGGCCGAGAGCAAATATGAGGAATATGCCTTGGCTGATTTTTTTGATGAAATGATTTGCTAGTTGGTTGGCTTGTTTTTGTTTTCCATTTAGCAAATTACCACCTTGTCCTTGCATTTGTGTGGTCCTAAATCAACCACACCTCCTTCCTTCCATGTCATGCTTATGTCACCCCTATGATGTCATCCTCCCTTCCTTGTCTCCTTTCTATTGGTTGGATGACATCACTCCCCTTAAACCCTTTGATTAACTCCCTAATCGTTTGCCTAATGACCGCTGATCTGTTGCACGGTTCGCTTAACTTTCGTTCTCGTTTATCGTTTGAAGGATCATACCCGGGATCTTATTACTTAGGTTCCCTTGACCTTTCTCAATACATTATATTCCTTTTTATGATCCTCTAATATAATCCTTTAATTTAAATCCTTTTTATCCTGTTACCTTATACTCAATTCTCTCCGTATCTTGTGGATTTCCGGGAAAAACCAAAGTGTTCGGAATTGGGTTCTGACGATATTTACATACACTTATATACTTCATATAGTACTAATAAAATCCCAGAATATCCATAACAGAACCCCTACATAGTGTGGCGTGAAAAGTTTTCTCATTCAGCTAAAACACTATTCACAAGGGTTACAAAAAGTTGAAAAATTTTGGGGTTATTACAGTCTCCCCTCCTTAAAAGGATTCCGTCCCGGAATCAAACAGAAAACAATTGGGGGTACTTTTCTAGCATTGCGCTCTCTAGTTCCCAAGTCGATTCTTCCACATTATGATTCTGCCATAGTACTCTGACTAGCTTGATCACCTTGTTCCGAAGCACCTGCTCCTTCTTATCCATAATCCTTACTGGCTTCTCCACGTAAGTTAGATCTGGCTGCATATCCACCTGCTCGTACTCCACTATGTGCCTGGCATCTCGATGATACCTCCTTAGCATTGACACATGGAACACATTATGAACTTGTTGCAAATTAGGGGGTAGGGCTAGCTCGTAAGCTAACTTTCCAATCCGTCTTAATATCTCAAAAGGTCCAATGTATCTTGGGCTTAGTTTTCCTTTCTTTCCGAACCTCATTAATCCCTTCCAAGGGGATACTTTCAACAGTACTAGGTCCCCTACCTCATATTCCTTGTCCTTTCGGGCTAGGTCTGCATATTTCTTCTGTCTGTCTTGGGCTGCTACAAGTCGCCCTCTGATAAGATCCACTATATCTTTGGTCCTTTGGACCACTTCGGGTCCGAGCATCTTCCGCTCTCCTACTTCATCCCAGTATAAGGGAGATCGACACCTTCTTCCGTACAAGGCCTCATAAGGCGGCATCCCGATGCTAGCATGAAAGCTATTGTTATAAGAAAACTCGATCAACGGCAGGTGATCATCCCAACTTCCTTTAAGGTCTATTGCACAGACTCTCAACATATCCTCTAGTGTCTGGATGGTCCTTTCACTCTGTCCATCCGTCTGGGGATGGTACGCGGTACTCATATTTAACTTGGTCCCCGCACATTCCTGAAAGCTCCTCCAAAATCTGGAGTTGAACCTTGGGTCTCGGTCTGAGACAATGGACGCTGGGACTCCATGTCGCGTCACTATTTCCTTAAGGTAAATGTCCACCAGTCTATCGACTGTATATCTCTCGTTGATAGGAATGAAATGAGCTGACTTTGTCAGTCGGTCTATAATTACCCAAATGGCGTCGTGATTGGCTTTCGTCCTTGGCAAGCCTACAACAAAATCCATCGCTATCTGTTCCCATTTCCATTCGGGAATCTCCAGGGGTCGCAAAAGTCCACTGGGTCTCTGGTGCTCTGCCTTTACTCTTTGGCAAGTCAAACATTTGTTCACCCATTCTGCTACGTCCCTCTTCATGTTGGGCCACCAGTAATATTCCTTCAAATCCCTATACATCTTGGTACTTCCTGGGTGAATGGAATACCTTGAACTATGGCTTTCATCCAAAATCTCATCTTTAAGTTCTTGAACATTCGGAACCCAAATTCGGTAGGAGTACCTCATTATCCCTTTATCATCTTTCTCAGTATGGATCTCTTCTCCAGTCATTGACTTTCTGTCTTCATTCATTATTTTCTCTTGGCACAATCTGATCTTTTCCAATAATTCTGGCTGCATTGAGATCTCAAAAAGCTTTTCAGTTCCGGTTCCGGTTACCTTTACCTCTATTTCCATTTTCTCAAAATCCCTTATCAACTCTTCCGAGGTCGTTATCATTCTGAGTCTTTCCTTTCTACTAAGGGCATCAGCCACCACATTGGCTTTCCCTGGATGATAGAGAATCTCACAATCGTAGTCCTTGATTAGTTCTAACCATCTCCTCTGGCGCATGTTGAGCTCTTTCTGCGTAAATATGTACTTGAGACTCTTATGGTCTGTGAAAATCTCGCACTTCTCTCCATACAAGTAGTGCCTCCAAATTTTTAAAGCAAATACTATTGCCGCGAGCTCAAGGTCATGAGTAGGATATCTAACCTCGTATTCCTTCAATTGTCTCGACGCATACGCGATAACTTTACCGTGCTGCATAAGCACACATCCTAATCCTTTGTGCGACGCGTCACTATATATCACAAAATCTCCTTTTCCATCCGGCAATGCCAATACCGGAGCCGTTATCAACCTTTTCTTTAATTCCTGAAAACTGTTCTCGCATTTCTCCGTCCATTCAAACTTCTCTGTCTTACGAGTAAGTCGTGTCAAAGGGGCTGCGATCTTCGCAAAGTCCTGCACAAATCTACGATAGTAGCCGGCCAATCCTATGAAACTCCTCACCTCTGTGGGTGTGGTTGGCCTTTCCCAATTTGAGACTGCCTCTATCTTGGAGGGGTCGACCAATACTCCTTCTTTATTGATCACATGTCCTAAAAACTGTACTTCATTCCGCCAGAATTCACACTTCGAGAATTTGGCATATAACTGCTCCTCTCTGAGTATTCCTAGAGCTATCCTCAAATGCTCTGCATGTTCTGCCTCAGTCCTTGAGTAGATCAAAATATCATCGATAAAAACTATCACACACTTGTCCAAGTACTTCTTAAATACTCTATTCATTAAATCCATGAAGGCCGCTGGGGCGTTGGTTAATCCAAAGGACATTACCAAGAACTCATAATGCCCATACCTGGTACGGAACGCTGTCTTGGAAATATCTTCGGGCTTAATCTTTAGTTGGTGATATCCAGTTCTCAGGTCAATCTTGGAAAAATAAACAGCATCCTTTAGCTGGTCGAACAGATCGTCTATTCTAGGTAATGGGTACCTGTTCTTTATGGTTAGCTTGTTCAACTCTCGATAGTCTATGCACAACCTCATGCTCCCATCTTTCTTCTTAACAAATAAAACTGGTGCTCCCCACGGAGACACACTGGGTCTTATCATACCCTTATCCAAGAGTTCCTGCAATTGGATAGCTAATTCCTTCATTTCTAACGGGGCTAACCGGTAAGGTGCTTTTGAAACTGGCGCCGTCCCTGGGGCCAACTCAATAGCAAATTCAATCACTCTATCGGGTGGTAATCCCGGAAGGTCTTGGGGGAATACATCTTCAAATTCGTTGACTACTGGAATATCTTGTAATTTGGGCACCTCCTTCTGCGTGTCCACCACATAGGCTAGGTAAGCCTCACTCCCTTTTCGTAGCATCCTTCTGGCCTGAGCCATGGTCAAAAATTTCTGCGTCTGCCTCTTTCCTCTAAATATAATTTCTTTCTTCCCGGGGATATTTAACTTAACTTTCTTCCCTTTACAGTCTATCTGAGCATCGTTGCTAGATAGCCAGTCCATTCCCAAAATCACATCAAACTCCCCTAATTTAAAAGGAATCAGATCAACACTGAAAGATTGCTCCCCTATGCCTATCTCACAGGCGGGGTGAATCTGGTTAACAGGAATAATTTCATGATTGGCTATTTCTACTTGTAAGGGTTCTATCAAGGGTTTAGCCTTAAGTCTTAACTTACGCGCAAAGTCCCTTGATATAAAAGATTTAGTTGCTCCCGAATCAAATAAAACATTTGCACTGACTGAATTTAGAGAAAGGGTACCTGCTATCACATCTGAATCTTTCATAGCATCCTGGACTGTCATGTTGAAAGTCCTCGCAGTAGGTGGCTTATTAGAAGCAGCCCTGCTTGCTCCCGAAGCTGCTGGTTTGTTCATTGGGCATTCTCTCTTCCAATGACCTGGGCGTCCGCACTGATGACAAGTGGTGGTTGGAATGACGGCAGGGGCTGACGAAGGGCATTTGTGAGAATAGTGGCCCACTTGCCCACACTTAAAGCAGGTTACTGGCTTTCCTTTACACTCCCCAGTGTGATTCCTTCCACAAGTGTTACAGGTTGGCAATGGGGGTCGAGACTGGTTGGAATAGGACATTCTTGACTTCTGGCCGCCCTGGCTCACACTCACACTCATTGGTCGCTTAAACCCAGTGTTCTTTCCCGGTAGGGACACTGCTCCTCGATTAAACCTAGTTGGGAAGCTCCTTCCTGCGGAACCTCCACCCATGCTCATACTTTTCCTCTTTAATCCTTTCTTCTCTCTTTCCTTCTGCATCTGTTCACTTCCGACTTCTACAATCGTTGCTTTTTGCACCAGAGTGGCATAGTCCGTAAGCTCAAGGATTGCCACCCTATTCTGAATCCATGGTTTCAGTCCCTGCTGAAACCTCCTAGCTTTCTTTTCCTCAGTGCTCACAAACTCCGGCACAAACCTTGATAATTCGGTAAATTTCGCTTCGTACTCTGCTACAGACAAATCATTCTGCTTTAGCTCCAAGAACTTGAGCTCCATCTGGTTTTCCATAAACCTCGGGAAATACTTTCCCAGAAACAACTGACTAAATCTCTCCCAGGTTATAATAGCATCTGTCTCCATGTTTTTCTTGGCCTCCCACCAGTAGTTAGCTTCTCCTTTCAGAAGGTAGGTAGCAAATACAGTTTTCTGTGCCTCATCGATACTCAAAATCTCAAAAGATTTCTCCATTTCCTTTAACCATGCCCTTGCCTCAACTGGGTCGGCTGATCCGTGGAACTCAGGGGGCTTAAGGGACTTAAAAGCCCTGAAAGAGTTTGCCACAGCATTGTTACTTCCTTGAGGGGGTGGGTTGGGTTGACGTTCCAAATTCTGTCTTAGGAGTTGCATAAACTGGCCCATGGGATCCATGCCTGGGTTTGGTACTGGTTGCTCAACCTCGGTTTCTCCTTCTTCAGCCTCTATCTCAAATCCCTCAACATCATATGTTTCCTCTTCCTCTTCATACAGGGAGTCATCCTGTTCCACATAATCCTCATCTTCCTCTTCACTGTGATCTTGGTTTCTATTGTCCTGATTATGGCTTCCCTGGTCCTCAGACCCAGGGTTCGCCCTAGTTCCAATCTTTCTTGGCGGCATGATTCTGATAATAATAAAAACAATTATTGGGAAAAAAAATTCAACGTTAGGTCACAATCATATACAACATTGTGCCTTGCACAGCTCTTATAATGGGGAGAACGTATATCGCAATTCTATTATTTTAAGAAAGTTCTAATACGAAGTGCAGTAATAATAATAATAAAACAGTGATCCCGTCACTATGGAACTGAACTGAAAGGAAACAAATATATACATAATGCGAGAATACATAGTTTGATCTGGTCAAAAGTACAACAGTGCTACAGTCATCTGTCCCAAAAGTGATACACAAGAGTCTATCTGTCTAGTCAGAAAAAGGGATGCTATATACAAGTCAACTATCCCGGAAAATTGGCTCTTACTAAGGCCTCGGCTAACTAGACAACTAGACTATTCCATCATCAATCCTGAATCACACACCCGAACGGGTCAGCTCCCAAACCCTTTCCATCGCACGACGGAAGATATAGTCGGCCTGCCGCCTGGAGATCCTACCATGCCTGTCCCCCTGGAGAGATCTGAGTCTCGCTCGGGACGTGAGCTCTATCCCCGTAAGCTCCCTCCTCAAGGATCGGGGTATAGAAGCCCTGGTCTCATAAGCTCGGGTACGCCTACCCGCCCTCTCTGCATCCAACTCCCTCCTGGCCTCATCCAGTCGGGCCTCGGCAACAGCCACTCGGGTCCTCAAAACATCCTGAACATATCCATGAGCTAACGAAGACTGCCTCTGGGCAGGGTCAAGAGGTGGTGAATCCGGAGCCGCTGAGGGTGCCTCCTCGGTCTGCCTAGGCTCGGAAGTATGGGTCTCTGAGCTGTCATCATCAGGAATCCAAGATAGTGGTGGAGGGGTAGGGGCTCTGACCACCGGAAGTGTGGGTAAAGGGATACCAGCATACACTACCATAGATCCAACACGCTCCTCAGCTACTGGGACCTCATCCGGGTCCTCCTCATCTGGAATAGCAATAACCTCTGTCTCTGACTCCTCTGAGGGGTCCTCCTCATCCTCCTCCATCTCAGGCTCCTCCTGATCCTCAACATCCAGCAATGCCTCATCATGCTCACGCTCGTACATCTCAGGGTCCTCCATCTCAGGCGCCTACACATTAAACGAGCTAAATTACTATCATGATACTTATAAGGGTTCCCGTAAGGGTTTTAGCTGTCAGTACTACTTTAAGTAGTCCGACCATGAACTTGGCAAGAGTTCTTATTATCTTTGTGAGTTTATTATTTTATCGTCGCATCATCTCTGAGGTTTATAACGCTTAGCTCTGATACCATTTCTGTAACACCCCCAGATCCGGGGTCGGGAATCCGGGTTGTCACGGTCTTTCTTTCCACAATATCACTTTACTTAATTAATAATAAATACCCTCATGCTGTGACCCCACACTAACACACACCACAACTCGTTATAGTCTCAGAGATGAAATTGAAATAAGTACAAGTCTTTGAATCCACAATTTAAAATTATTACAACCCAAAATGATTACTTGATAATTTACAGTTAATTGCCATTATCCGCCACAAGTTATAATTATACATAATTGGATTCTCAAAAGTAGATGGTCTAAACTACAATGGATCTACCTCTGCAGCTATAGCAGCTACAATATCAGCGGGAAGACGCGGGACGCTTCCCACGCGCTTGCGCTGGGTCTGCTGGAGTCTGGCCATCTCTCCTAACTGTTGTTGTGTGATGAAGAAATAAAGCAAGAGTGAGCCTTACAGCTCGCAAGATAATATGTAGTGATAACAATAATACAAGTATCTAAATGGATACTTACTAAAATCTTTATCGTGTGTAAGATAATTACTTACTAGATATAAGTAAAAACAAGGAATGAAGTTACCAATACTTCCCCACACTTATATCATTTATAAAGCTACTTGAACTATCACCGTTCAAAGTATAATTAAATTCACGAGGTCATCCCATAGATGAGACCACAAATAAACTTGAAAATATTTGATCTTTGAAATATTTTGAAAAGAAATGAAGTTACGAGATACTTCATTCAATGGATACACCAATAAAAATGTTTGACCCTGTCAATGCTTCGGCAACCACCCATTAGTAGCCTTTCGATCGAAATGCTACGGGTAGTGTTGCAGAATTATCCAAATGGATGATGAACTCATTACGGGAGTTTACCGCGCCAGGAAGACCACTTACGATGATCAGTCGTAGTAGTACAACCCCACCATTTTCTACATGTAGAGGAGAACCTGTCGGATTTACTTGTCAACCGAACACTGAACTCCTAAGGAATGGACCGCCTTAGCGGAACTTCCAGGCCATTTGGGCCAATATAATAAGGCTGGGCCGGCGCTACTCGACCACTTACGCCACTCCTAGTTCAGATGAAATCCATGACTCTGAAACGTAAAGCTCGTTTCCCCCTTTCCCCAAGTAGAAACTTGTTGATACGGCTCCACCAAGAAGTCGTATCTAGTTGGAAAGGAAAACTCACCAATATTTCCCAGGCGATGCCTGTTAATGGATTAACTTGTTCCAAGAATTTTACTTCCCGAATATTGGGTAAGTAATCAAAAACTCTTTTACCAAGACAGCAACCTTGTTGCGAATATAAAACACACCACCGAGCCGGATCCCCCATGTTTTGAGCGAGTATTTAAATCCCCTTTTTAAAAGGAAGATCTTAAATATAAAAATAGTTTTGGGATCCGCTCTAACTTTTGAAAATCATTTTAAAGACTCGAAAACACTTTAAAGAGTGTTTGGAGTAAAACTGATTTAATGAAGTAAATCAGTCCCCAGAATATTTAACAGGCATGCATATATACCATATCACATGCTACAATATATCGCAACATTTGCTAAATAACAATCATGCAATATCACAAGATAATGCATATACATACATTTACATCACAACAACAGTGTATCGGATAGAATACTTGCCTGAGCGACTTGGGGGTGAGAAAGGCTCGGGACGAGTCTGGCAACCTATAAACAACAAGTAAGTTGGAATTAAACCAAAATCACTTGTAAGTCTATGCTTTAACTAACTTAGACTCTAATGCTAGTTTTACGCTCACCGATTCGCTTAAGTCACTCGGGTACCCTCGGCTCCACCATTTTTAATAACTTGACCTTTACGAGTTTTAACGCGATTCCTTCGCGAATGACTTACCAACTGCCTAACACACTTACCATAAATGTTTCACACATTAATTAATCCTTTTTGGTCTTTAACCTACATTCCAAAGTAAGGCGAGGGAAAAAGTTTCGTTCGTGAAACGCCGTTACTTGAAACGGTCGTTTCTCCTAAACCGTAAATCGGAATCGGACGAACTACATATCAAAACGAAGCTCGTAACATGAGCTATCTAAACATGGCAGTGGTCACAATTTAACAGGGGGTTCTCGGGTCCTAATGCTATGCACAAAACAGTCCAAAGAAAATCGGACATTACGACGGCTATGTTTACG
Organism: Apium graveolens; assembly: GCF_009905375.1. Classification (NCBI taxonomy): domain Eukaryota; kingdom Viridiplantae; phylum Streptophyta; class Magnoliopsida; order Apiales; family Apiaceae; genus Apium; species Apium graveolens. Next base: position 295,162,635 of record NC_133650.1, read on the forward strand.
CGATTTCCCATTTTTAAAACTACCCACAATCATCACAAACCATCCTCAAATCCACACACATCAAACACCCATCCTTACCACATCATAACAATCCCAAACAATTCAATATTACTCATTCATACATATGCTTAACCTAACTTTAATCATGCTTTAAGTTTCTTTAAATCAAAACCACTAAATTATCATTTCATTTCACCACCATTCCAAATCTCAACTCTAAACATAACAACAAGATACCATAACATCTTACTCATCAAAATCACTTTATAATATATATGAACCTAGGGTTTGAAAGTGGTATACCTTCCTTGGATTGGTGGGTGAAGCTAGGAAGCCTTAATAAGCTTGGAGTAGTCTTAAGAAAGCTTGGATCTTCAAGAAAACAAGAAAAAAAACTCAAGTTAAAACTTGAAAACACTATTCATTGTCTTCTCCAATGATTAAATCAAGAAGCTAGAGAAAGAATTTGTGGCTTAAACTTATGATATAGCCATTACTAAGCATAAAGAAGGTTAGGGAATTTTCTTACCAATTAAGGATGCTTGGATCTTGATTTTTGAAAATTTAAGCCTTGGAAAATGAAGAAGGCCGAGAGCAAATATGAGGAATATGCCTTGGCTGATTTTTTTGATGAAATGATTTGCTAGTTGGTTGGCTTGTTTTTGTTTTCCATTTAGCAAATTACCACCTTGTCCTTGCATTTGTGTGGTCCTAAATCAACCACACCTCCTTCCTTCCATGTCATGCTTATGTCACCCCTATGATGTCATCCTCCCTTCCTTGTCTCCTTTCTATTGGTTGGATGACATCACTCCCCTTAAACCCTTTGATTAACTCCCTAATCGTTTGCCTAATGACCGCTGATCTGTTGCACGGTTCGCTTAACTTTCGTTCTCGTTTATCGTTTGAAGGATCATACCCGGGATCTTATTACTTAGGTTCCCTTGACCTTTCTCAATACATTATATTCCTTTTTATGATCCTCTAATATAATCCTTTAATTTAAATCCTTTTTATCCTGTTACCTTATACTCAATTCTCTCCGTATCTTGTGGATTTCCGGGAAAAACCAAAGTGTTCGGAATTGGGTTCTGACGATATTTACATACACTTATATACTTCATATAGTACTAATAAAATCCCAGAATATCCATAACAGAACCCCTACATAGTGTGGCGTGAAAAGTTTTCTCATTCAGCTAAAACACTATTCACAAGGGTTACAAAAAGTTGAAAAATTTTGGGGTTATTACAAAAGTTAAATAAATTATAGTTATTTATGACACTCACATATTATACGTATGATAAAAAAACCAAAGTAATAATGTGGTGTAGTGGTAAGAAGATGAATATGTGAATGTAAAGACTTGAGTTCAATTCCTCCAAACACCATTTTTTTATAAAAATATTAAGTACAGGGGTAAGTTAGTCATTTCATGAGAGAATAAAAAATCTCACTAATTTTATCCCCTTATTCTCCTACTATATATAGAAAACCAAAGTAATTATGTAATGTAGTGGTAAGAAGATGAATATGTGAATGTAAAGACTTTGGTTCAATTCCTCCCAACACCATTATTTTATGAAAATATAAAGTACAGGGGTAAGTTAGTCATTTCACTGGAATTATGAAAATATAAAGTACAGGGGTAAGTTAGTCATTTCACTGGAAATAAAAAATCTCACTAAATTTATCCCCTTGCTCTCCTATTATATATAGACTGGCATAATAACCCGTGCGAGGCACGGGTCATTTTCTAGAGTTTTTTATGAATCATGCAATTAAAATTTTCTTAGAGCAACTCCAACACTATCCTTATATAGACTCTTAAGTAAAATTTTGAAGAAATGAAGATAAAAGTTCTCTCCAGCAAGCTCCATGTCCCCCTCTTAACATTAGGAGCTTTTAATACTTCCTCATGACTTTTAGGAGTGAATACCCCCTCAACTATTATTATAATATATTTTTCTTACCTGTCTATTTAACATAAATGACTTTAATGAGTAAAAAGATAGATAGTGAGTTTAAGGAGAATTGTTGGAGAAATTGTTCGATTTTGGCTTCTAAAAATTTAGGAGCTCATTTATTTATATTATTTATAGTGAAAATGCAAGGAGATTGTTGGAGTTGCTTTGAGTTGTTTTCTTATTTGTAAATATTGTACAATATCTAACGTATATCAAATAGAAGTTGATTGTTTATCAATGTGTATTATTTTCATACAAAACATTAATAAATTACACAACGTTTCTAATATAGCTCATTAAGCAAAATATATATATTCTTGTTTGTATTGTATAATTTGTATCTAATAAATAAATATAAACAGGGTAATCAGTGTACGTTAAAATGAAATGATTAAATTTAATCTATAGAATGTCGTTAGTATTTTTACAAATAAAAAGTTAAAAATTAACATATATGTTGAATACATGGTTGACCAAAAAATTTGAATTTTATTTAAATAAATCATTATATACTAGTCTATATTATTACTGATTTCACTACTTTTTTTTGGAAATCAAGCATTTATATTAAAAGGAACATCAGCTACATACTTGGAAGTACTACCCAAGTTCTCTTCTAACTTGAAACAAAGACTACAAACTGATTTAACATTACATAGCCTAGAAATTAGATCAACAAGCCTACTAATAATCCTAATACATATATAATTCATACTGAAATTTTTTTGACCCATTAGCTGCTCTTAAAACAGCCTTCACCCTCCCTTCTGATCGAGCATTTCATCATAAATTCAGCCATTTTTGGATATGTCCAAATTGGCATGCTTGATTCGGTCAGAAATCGAGTTTAGGAGTGAATCCAAACTTTCTTTGACGGCGCTATCTAGTATGTCTCGAGCATAGATGCCTGGGAACACTTCCTTGTTTAAGTTGACCACCGGAAAGTTAAAGACACTCGAAATAGGGATTAGTCGGCCTTCATCTAGGATTTTCAAAGCTTGTTGAGTGAACAGGCCATTATGCATAAAAGCGTAGTCTGAGCATAGTTTACCTTTCCCTTTCGAGGATGTCGCCCCATTCGCTATTGTCATCATCTCTATGCCACTTCTTTTGTACCCTCCAGACTCGACCCCTGTTGAAAAGAACCTTGCTGGGGATCTTGGTGGTGAAGTATTAAGCATCTCCCCTTCTCCAAAGTTATCAAGCAGTTCGAAGGCTGGGAGCGGGAGAGCCATACCCATGTCTCAATCAAGGAAATGCTACAGATTTTCAAAAATTCCTGGAGTTTGGACCAACGAATTCAGGTTGTCCCTGCCAAATTCTGCCATATACCGAGCTGTGGCGTTTAGATCCCGAGGAATAATCATGACCAGTCGCATTGTTTCCCCCTCTCTAAATTGATTTTCGAACAAAGTGTTAAATTGAATGAATGTTTCCTCTTGATCAGGGGGCAATACTATAAACTCTTGAAACCGAACATTATCGTAAACCTCTCGATTGTCTGTCTCAACATGCGTTTGGTGGATACCTAAAGATAAGGATGCCAAAATTCCTACTTGAGCACCCCATAGAAGTGTTGGAACCTCTGTCATACGTTTAATAGGGCCTGATGCTCCCCATCTTTTGGTACCTCTGTCATCTCTAACAATGATACCCAGTCCATTATTGTTACCATTAGGGAGAGGTTCTGAAGTTTGGGTGTAATGGACGTTTATCTTTACAAACCCTTCCCCTAGAATCTGCCAGGCATATTCCATTTGAGTAGAAGAAGAGCAAAAGTAGGGGGAGAGGCAGAGGGAGAGAAAGAAAAGGGAGTAAATGAATGAGAATATAACTGAGGCCGAGTCTTCAATAAATAAGGGCTACCACAAAAGTAGGGGAAAGCCAACACTGTATCATTGAACTAGATAGTAGTGTCTATCTACTGATCTAAGCAAGAGCACAAGCTAAAAAAATAATAAAGCATAGTAAGGATTTGAAAGCCAGACGGCTAGAGTTTGGAAACTGACAACATATATCTCAAAGTAACCCACATTAACTTAGGGTCTAACAGATTATCCATCAGATTCAATGATGAGCTGCAGGAAAATAATCTTTTGAGATCTTCTGAAAAGCATGCCCGCAACACCCATACTTCTACCACTGCGCCAAAAGGAGCTAACCAACCAGCTGCACAATTGGTTTGAAATTGACCCCAAAGAACACATATGGCTTTGAGCCTAATGGGCTTCTCAAGTCCAGTAAAAGTGAAATGGGCCTTTATTAAGATTTTCCTTAGGAACATAATGCAAAAAAAAATTGTGGCCCAATAACTTAATAAGCTCTGCTGAAATGCTAATTTGAGGAGAATAGTATGGCAGACTAGACCTGATATGTTCTATGGCCTCAATGTAGTCCGAGCAGATTACCATTCTGCCTATTGAAAGGTTATTCACCACAGTCATATTCATGGCATATAGAATGGCCTCTATTTCCGCTTGTACGATGCTAGCCACGTGAACTATGCCCGAAAATACATGGATCAACATACCTTTCTTACCCTTTATGCAGCCTCCTATACTTCCCGTAATCATCCCATTAGCATTTATTCCCCAAGCTCCGTCTACTTCACATACTAAATCAAATGATTCCCACTTGTTTTTCTAGAAATCCCTACTAATCTTGTACGAATATAAAGTTATTGCACCGAGTGGGTTAACTCTCCATAAAGGATCATTTCCGAAGCACATCATATTTGTGGCTTTTCCCCACTTGTCCGCTCTTGTTAGAATCAGTAATTCAAAAACCTCATTCGTCACTCTTTTCCCCGCGAACAATACTTCGTTACGAGCTAACCAGATGCTCCAACAAGCAACTGCCACTATCAAGCCCCAGACTTTCCCAACTACACTCTTTTTTAAACATTTAAACATTGGAATGATTGAAAACCCATTCAAGTTCTTCAACACTTTCTTAATACTCCACCAATCTCCCACAAAATTCCAAGTCCAATGTGCAATTTCACAATTCCAAAATAGGTGTTCAGTGGTTTCATCCTCTTTGTCACACCAAACACATTTCTTCGAATTAATGTGCATTCTGGTGCTGAGAAAATTTCTAGTAGGAAGAATCCCCCACTTTAGTTTCCATAGAAAGACCATAATTTTAGGAGAAAGTTTAGAAGACCGGATTATCTCCCATTCACGATCCTGTCTTAGGGTAGAACCTCCAACATAGTTATACAATTTGGAGATTTTTTTAGTGGTGAACTCTCCCATGCCTTTAATCCAAAATAATGAATCCCCCACAGTAGTTAAGTGAACATTATCAAGAACTGATTGTAGTCTCATAAGGTCAGATTCATCCCTGCTATTCAGAGGTCTAGTACAGAGAAGAGGGTTATTAACCGAGGGGGAGCCACTATCTAGGAAAATTTTAATTGTGCTGTGCTTGAAATTTGATATTCTGTATAATCTCAAAACTTGCTCATCAATGGACCCTCTTCATTCCACCAATCCTCCCACCAGTAGACCTTTTCACCATTTCCCAATCTCCACTTGAAGCATTCAGTTCCCATCAGCTGTTTTGCATTGTGGTCCTCCCTAATTCCAATGAGACTTTTGACTATATAAGATCTCCCTCCTTTCCATTCTATATTTGACATGTTCCACTGCCAGTTCAAACCATATCTCTGAGTTAATACTTTATTCTATAATGCATTCCTCTCTTCATACGTCCGCCACCAGTATTTTGCCAGAAGAGATAGGTTTTTGACCCTTAAACGTAAAACTCCAAGTCCACCTGTATTTTTTGGTTGGCAAATTTTATCCCAGCTAAGGAGATGCAGCTTACCTTTGGACAGAGAAGAATGTCCCCACAGAAAGCGACGCCTTGTGGATTCTATTTTATTCAACACCGTGGCTGGGATTTTGAAGAGATTGAACCAAAAAGACGGTAGACTATCTATAGAGGCTTTCAATAGAACCAATCTTCCAGCAATAGAGAGATTTCCGAGCGCCAGTCTTGTAGATGATTCTCAATCCTCTGCATTAAAGGGTCCCAATATTTGACCGATGAGGGTGAGATACCCACTACTGTACCTAAATATACCAGCTTACTCCCTCCCACTTTACATCCCAAGACTTCTGCCCATTCTTGCAATGAACATAGACTACTCCCAAACCCGTAAAGATTGCTCTTGTGATAGTTAATATGAAGCCCAGAGAGCAACTCGAAGCACTGTAGCACACGTTTAACCCCTTTAATTAAACTTTCATCATTTTTGATAAACAAAATTACATCGTCTGCATATTGAAGGTGGGTAAGTTCAAAAGCGCAATTAGGTAGTTTAATACCTAAGAACATATGCAAGTTGTTAACTTTGACCAATAGTCTGGACAACACCTCTCCCACTAAGTTAAAGAATAGCGGAGATAGAGGGTCTCCCTGTCGAAGCCCCCTTGTGGGGTTGAACTCATCTGTGGGAGCTCCGTTAACAAGGATCAAAATTTTTCAGGAGTGAAACATAGCTCTGATCCACATAATCCAACGATCATCAAAATTCATTGTTTGAAGCACATGAAAGAGGAAATCCCAGCTCACTGTATCAAATGTCTTTACAAAATCTAACTTCATAATCACCCATTCACACTTTTTAGATTTAAGTGCCTCAAAAACTTCAGTTGTAATTATAATACAGTCAGACATTTGCCTTTTTTTAATAAAAGTCGACTGATGATCACTAACTAATAGATTCATGACCTTCCTAAGCCTTAGTGCTAGGACCTTAGAGATTAATTTCAATGATACATTCATTAAGCTTATCGGTCTAAAGTCGGAAGGCGAGACTGGATTGGAAATCTGTGGAATAAGGGCAATAAAAGACGAACTTAAGCCATGAGGCAAAGTACCTGACTCAAAGAACTCTAAGAAGAATTGAAAGTAGTCCTCTTTTACTTCATTCCAGAGTTTTTTTATTACACCCGCATTGATCCCATCCGGGCTTGGAGCCTTTGTGGATTCCATCGAGAATAGAGCAGCTTCTATTTCTTGTAAGGAAAAAGGTTCCACCAGCTTTAATTTATTCTCTAGATTGAGTTCCCTTACAAGTCCTTTTCCCAGTTTAAACAATTGAGGATAGGTAGCCGATCCCAAAAAGAAATTGAAATGTTGTAGCAGCTCTGCTCTAATAGCTCTCGGGTTTGCACACAATTCATCATTGATCTTGAGTGCCTTGATTGTGTTTGATCTTCTCCTCCTGTTGATTATTCTATGGAAGAAACTTGTGTTTTCTCACCTTTAAGGTTCCAGTTAACTCTTGCTTTCTGGCACAACATACTAGATTTTAATCCGTACAAATCCTCCAGATTATTCTTGATCACCTGCTTCACCTCAACGGACCAATTTTCAGTATCATCCAAGCACTTTTGCTTTTCCGCATAAGCAATCTTTACTTTAATATTACCAGAACTATTTTTGCACCATCCTTTGACAAACACTTTTAGATTCTTGAGTTTCTTGTGTATATTTGACGAGCTATCATTGGACCAGGTATGTCCAAGGTGCTTAACGAAAGCCTCATCCTCCAACCAGCAATTAAAAAATCTAAATGGTTTCGGACCCCAATTCTGTCTACAATAACTTAAAAGAAGTGGTTTGTGATCTGAATTTTTCCATCTTAATGCTTGAATTGACCATTCCCCCATGTCCGGCCATTTTTCACTTAGTAAAGCTCTGTCCAACCGGCTTTTCCTGTTTCCAGGTCCAAACCACGTGAACAGAGAGTTTGTTATAGGGACATCTAACAAATTGTTGGTTGTCAGAAAATTCTTAAACTCCAAAGACTCTGATCTTCTATATTCACATCCTTCCTTCTCCGAGGGGAAGATCACCGAGTTGAAGTCCCCAATGATTAATATCTTGTGCCTCTGATATGAACGCAAGAAATTTGACAGGTCAGCCCAAAGATTCCTCTTTAATACCATCTATTGCGAAGCATAAACATTTATGCAGATAAAGTCTTCCCCCGTGGTGGTGCATGATCCAAGTATACCTAACCAATATCTATTTATTACAGTTTCAGTGACATGAAAGTGATCTTTGCTCCAAAGAGTAAGTAATCCACCTGAGCTCCCCCGCACCAGATATTCTGCCCACCCTACATTACCACATAATCCTAGAGAATAAATGTTTCTAAATTGCCACAACTTTATTTTTGTTTCTTGCAAACACAACACCTTTGCTCCTGACTCCTTTACCACTGCCTTGATATTAAGTCGTGTACTCTCCTTAGAATCCCCCCTTATATTCCAACTCACAAAAGTTTGTAAATCCATAAACACTAGAAATTGAGAAAGAAATAGGGCTTCACTCAATTCTTGAGCAGCTTTCCCCTAATAACTTGAAGAGAAATTTCTTCATCTTCCTAAGGAATCAAGCCCAGGTTGACTGTTGTTTCCAGAATTGCCAAGGCTTCATCTTTGTTCTAAACAATATTGACTGGTTCGAGCACCGGGGGTCCTATCCCACCACTTTTTCTCTTTCTTTTTGAAATTTTAAAGGCTTTATTCTCTTTGTTTGAGTTCAGTTTCCAAGGGCGTCCTCTATTACTTTTGATCTTAAGTGAATTGAGGTTCTTAATGATCGAGGGTTAGGAGGAACATTTACTGAGAAGATCTTCTCCCACATTATCATCAAGTAGTTCCGCGTAATTATTACAAGTATTGATGGTGATAGAGGCTTCCGAATCTGTCACTTCCCTAGTTTTCCAGTTCCATGAGTCTTCTTGGACGAAGTCCTCCATTTGGGTTGCATGTTCTCTTGGGGTACAGGGGTTCACTAAAGAGTCTCCAGTTTCCAACTGATTATCCTCTAAGTCTTGAAGCATATTTCCATTCTCTTCTAAGTCTCCCTTGGAGATTTGTTTGGTGTATATGTCTTCTTTTGGATCAGAATTATCATTTTCCACCCACGAGTCATCAATCTCTGATTCTTTCGAATTAACTGGTTTGAGTTCCTCTCAAGCCATTTCATTTTCCTGTCTTATAGAATTTCCCCAATGTATATCATCTCTTGGTGATTCGGAGCCCTCTTCATTCATACCAAATTTTGCTGGTTGTACCAGAGTGGGCCTTTCTACGAGTCTGACCTGCCAACCGATCCCGCCGAAATTAATGTTGACAACTTCGTTGATAGTTTCCATCACTTTTGTTTCAATAAGGAGACAAGGAATCTGGTAACAATTTTCGTCATCAATATTGGGGGCGTAGTTGATCATTTGACTAACACCCCTACAAATACTATCAAAGTTCCCTTCCGTCCAAAGAGTGGCCGGTAACCCCCTACATTCAACCCAAGTTTTCCTCCATGGTATCAAGTCCCTCCAGTTTACCTTTCTCACCTCTTTGAACCCAATTCCCAAATAATCTAGATCGACATCCTCTAGCTTTTCTTCCATTAAAAAGAAAACCAGAAAAGTACTACTATTGATTCCCCTAATATAAATGTCTCTGAAAACTAATCCTTCAACTAAACATTCTACTGAATCCACTGTTTCCTTGTTGATTGTCTGTAATATGACCGAGGTCTCAAGTTCTTTTGCAAAAGACTTATTGACTATTAGAGGGATACTGTTACCTTCAATTGTGCATTATCTGCCTCTTTCTTTGTCTGATTCCTTTTTTCCATCCTCCTTGAGAGACTGTTGTGAGGATTTTGGTAATTGATTTTTGTTTGATCCAGAGCTCGTCTTCATTTGACTGCCTTTTGTTGATCATCCCCTTTTTTTATTATCCTCTCTGGCTAGTGTCAAATACAATGAATGTTCCCCCAGTTGTGTACAATGAACTTTTTTAGTCAACTCCCTAGCCATTTCCCCATTTTCAACTACAATGAACCCATATCATATGTTATTCTTGTCCCTTCGCCTTGACAATATTATATTCTTCACTTTCCCCTTTCCTTTGAGGTACCTCCAAAGCTCTTTAACTTGTAAATTTCCCCAAAACCAGTGAAGAAAATGGTTTTGTTACTAACCTCTGCATTCTGATTTTTCCGGACTTCGGCTTTTAGTGATGGGATTGATTCTGGCTTTGTTAAGAGAGCTGACTTGTAAGACCCTCCTTCCTTTTATTTCTCCACCTCATCTAACAGTTTGGTCTGAGCAATTATCTTATGGTGTATTATTCCTAGGGCAAGTGACAAAGCATTATCATCTCCTTTCAATGCATCTCGATACACACTTGGTTCAATAAGATGTGCAAAAGACTCCAGGAATTGATTGATCACCATATTAGGAAGCAATTGTTGATTTAACTTGGTTCTTCCCTGATCTGTTCGGCAAATTCTCTTTTTTTCCCTGAGTTAAAAAATTCCTTCCTCTCTCTGGTATCTCTTAGCGACCCGTAGTGGATTTGATTAAGAGCCATGCGTATAGTCTCATTATCACTGATATTTAGAGTCTTCAGAGTGTTGGGATGTACTAAATTCCTGTTCTGATCAATAAAGGAGAGTAGTAGTTGATCCGACATTTTAAGTTCCTCATTTGGTACATCTCCGGAGAAACCCATCTCTTTGACAATCAAGTTATCCGCCCTGACCCGCCATCCTTTATTATGAAGGTATTAATGAATGTCCCAAAGCGCCTCTTCCTCTCCATTAAGACCCCTCTCCTCCATGGTTGGGTCTAAAACAGTTAATAAGAATCTACTCTAGCCCTTTCCATACTTAAAAGTTTGAAGTTACCTTTGGAGATCGCCTTAACTATTTCCTTATCCAGCAGAAACCAGTAGCTCAGCACTTTGTTTGCTTTCTCCAAATTTGATTTAGTTGTGTATGTAGGTTCCTTATGTATCCGTTGCCGATTGATTCTTTCCTTTGATTCACCCTGAATTGCCTTCTTTTCCAGCTGCGTAACCCTACTACTAACTTACAATTAACTTACTCAATTTAAAAAGATAAAAAATGCATAACTGAAGTCAGAATGACTTACAATCATAATATACAATAATGTAAAATTTACATTACTATTAATATTAAAGTTGATTTTATTGAAAAATATTAGTTTTTGAAATTCAACGTATACATGTATGGGAAAATGTTAGTTTTTTATATACACTACTTTTAACAAAGTAAGATTAAGTTATATGTATGTGTGTGTTAGCATGTAAATTATTGTATGTTACATTTCTTAGTAAATTATGATGGTTTCAATTATTTATATGCTAAATATCTGATTTATGTACATGTATAATCATTATTAACATCTAGTGAGACAATTGATTACTTAAATAATATGCATTTATAATTATTCATAAATTGAAATTATGTAATAAATAAATTGCTATAATTTATATATGGTATTCACATTATCACTGACAAACAATCCATATCTATTTTTTAGGCAACCAAGTATCAATCATGGTTGTAACATAAAAATAAATTATATATTTTTGAGACTTATTATTGATATTCATGATTTTTTTAAGAATTCGAAGGAAAGATTATAATTATATCATTATTTAAACCTGTTTAAGTTTCTTTCATTACGACAAATATTTCTTAATATAATAATTTGATAACATTGTATACTATTCTCCTAAAATTAAATATTTTTCAATTCAATAAAGTTTTATAAATATCAGTTGAACTGGTTAATTCCTTCAAATTATAAAACAATATATACATTTTTTCTTTAAATGATATAAATTGCATTGAATCAAATGCTACAATATAGTATAGATATAACTTTTATTTGAATAATTCAAAATATTAAAATAATTCAAAATATTTGTACAATTTATCTTGATCAATGAATATTGCTTATCTAAAAGAATTCATTTTAAAAGCTAGTTTTTTTATAGTAAAAAATGAAAAATAAATCGATTTAATATATCATCATAGTTTTAACAAATCTCGTGAGATCTCATGTCAAATTTCGAATATTCTTAAAATCGGGACAAATCCCAAAAATAATAATGCGTTACCAGTGAAGTTAGTAATTTTAATATAAATAATCAATTTGAAATGATCTTATAAAGATCTCAAACACATTAATTTATATTAACATAAGATATTAAAAAAATTCACATTATTGGTAAGATAATCTCGCCGAGCTTGTAATTTAAATTTACTAAACGTAGAATGTGACGATGTTTTTCGACCATGTCATGTAGTCAAATTTTTAGTATTTTTTGAACAATGGGCCAAGTTCTAATTTCAAATTCGAAATAAACTAAAATACATTTACTTATTATAATTCGAACTTATCTAAATATGTAATAGCAATATAGATTATTTATATATAAGCGATTCGTTTTTCAGTATTTTTTTTAAAATTATATATGTACATTTTTAATTACTTTTTATATTAAAAAATATGTTAAAATTATATGAGATATATTTTCAAACTAAAAAATGATTAATAAATAAAATAATACTCCATTTATGTACTATGCCTAACTTTATATCTGGAATTCAATTCTTTAAAATTAACTGTACAAATATTCAAGTAACTATCCTTTTTTTGTGAAATTCAAGTAACTATCTTTAAAGTTAAATAAAATATTCATTTAGCACGCTTACATATTATGTGTATGATAAAAAGCACATGTGACAATATGGTGTAGTGGTATGAGGTTGTATAGGTGAATGAAATATCTCGAGTTCGATTTCCACAAACCATATTTTTTATATAAATATTAAAAATAGTGGTAGTTTAGTGTTTTCAATGAGACTTTTTAATTCCATGAATATTATCTCCTTGTTCTCCTATTATATATAGAAGATAAGAGATTATATATGCTCCAATATCCACAGCAGCAATTTCATTGTGATTACTGGCCTCTCAACTTGGTCAATAATTAAATAATAAAAAAAATTATATTAAAAAAACTAATTATAAAATATTTATAAGATAATATTAATTAATATTAAATTATTTGAAATGACAAATATTTCATTGATAAGACAATTATACATTTCATTTCACAAAAAATAATTAATATGTTAGATTTCTATAACAAGTAAACAATGCAGAACTAGAATTGTTATGAAAAATTTCATACCTGATTTGATTTTTTTAACTACATAATTACTCTTTACAAGTACCGATTTAATATTTCATATTAATATATGTTAGGTCACACAACACTGTAGAAGGGGGTTGAATACAGTGTAGAATACAATCAAATCGATTTAGAACACAAGTAATAGAAAACTGATGTATTCGATATAATAAACTCTGTTACAATGGAACTGTTCTCTCTCAGTGATGAACAAATATCATGAGAGCTGCTAGGTTACAATGTATGATCTTCTCAATAATGATAACACATATAGTGTAAACCTATGTATGTGTTTATATAGTACACAGTTACAAGATAACTTCTAATTGATATGGAATATAATTCTGTCTCCTAAAATATATCAATCAGATATCTTATATAATTCTTCTAGTCCTCTAATTCTTTCCTTGCATATCTTCTTCTGTATTAGTCTCGATCTTCTTTCCTGTAAATCAGCTTCCTTCCTTAACTGTAAGTCCTCCCGCACTTAAGTTCTGATATGACCTTAAGTCCCGATATGACATTAAGTCCTAACTTCCAGTAAGTACTGATTTCAGTAAGAACTGATATTTCCTGTTTGTTAAGATAGAAAACTAAACATGAAACATATTAGACATGACATCTCAAATATATCCAACAATCTCCCCCAACTTGTAAATTATGCAAGAATATACAAGTTAATAGATTTGATGATGTCAAAAACATTTAAGTTCAAATGCAATAAGAGTTTAATAAGACTATCAATTACAACTTACAGAATATCCAGCTTTACCAACTTCACTGGATCAAACTGAATCCATAATGATTCTTAATAAAATCTCTCACCAGCTTATCTTCAGCTTTCCTCAGAACCTCAACTAACTGTGCTTTGACCTGCATCAGTTCTTCTTTTTTACTATCACCAATCTGATAAATGGTTGTTCTGAGAGCTTGAATAGATGTTCTTTCAAGTCCATCACCAAGTCTAATAACTTTAGGATGTGAAGAGTTTTCATTATAACATAAGCATCTTCCTTTCAGAATAACTTCCACCTTAGCAGAATTCTTCAGCATAGGAATTTCTCTTCCATCATCTTCAGTAATCATTGGACTGTAATGAGAAGTCTTTATACTAGAGATTCTGAGTAGATCTCTTATAGCCTTCAAAATGTATTCTTACCATCTTCTTGTAACATCAGATTTTACTTCCAGAAGATAGTGAATATGTTGAAGTTCTCTAAAGACTTCTTTAGTACATAAGTATCAGCTAGTCTGTAAGTTAATCCATCATAGATAAATAAAATCAATTTCTCCTTTAGATTTTCCTTATCATGAGCATCTATCACGATTTGAGCAGACAACACCTTATCAAGGTGCTTTTGTTTGATTTGTTCATGTTTTTCTGTCAACATGAAAGGATCTCTTGGAGTAACTTCTACTCCTGTTTGAATCTTCTCTTCATCAGAACCTAATCCAGCTCTATCTTTAGGTTGCTTGGCTCTCAACCCAAATGTAGCAAGTTGATTAATCATGAGATTGGATTTTGGTTCAACTGGAGTAGCTTTCTTCCATAACAGCTTCTTCTTATCAGCAATTGTCATTTTATTCAAATCAACTTGAACATTGTCAGTAGTTGATGTGTTGATAGCTTGATCAGAACTTGTTGTTTCTTCAATAACTTGATGTCCTTCATTCTGAACAACTTGAGCAGTGTCAGAGGTTGTTTTAGATTCTTCAATTATCTTTCTTCTTTTCAGAATTTGAACAGTTTCATCTTCAACAAGATTATCATCAGTTACTTGAACCATTTTGCACACTGGTTTCATCAGAACTTGAGGAATTTTCATCTCCAGTGACTTGGTTGGTTCATCAACTTTTCCTTTCCCTTTGTTTTTGGGATCACTCTCAGACTGTAATCTAGTCTTGAACTTTGAAATTTCAGAATTTGACTTTTCCTTGATCACAATGCCCTTTTCCTTAGGCCTTGGAGGTTTCTTTGCATCAGAAGCTTTAGACTTAAGATTTGTCTTCTCAGTTGCAAATCTAGCTTCTTCCTCCTTGAGAGCTTCTAAATCCATTCCTGGATTGTGTTTCAGAAATAATCTTCTTGCTATCTCTTCATCAAGTGTTTGAATTTTAGGATCTTCGTAATAAACAGTAGTCTGCTTCCCTTTTAGCTTCAGAGTTTGCATAAACTTCTTAGAGTCTTTTGATCCTGACTGAATCAGAATATCAGAACTTGACATCAGACTTTGTTTATCAGTACTTGACTTCAGACTTTAAGCATTCACAGCATCAGAACTTGACTTGTTCTGTATAGAAGATTTTCCTTGAACTTTTCTTTGACCTCTGCTCTTTTCAGAGTTTCCCTGGTCATCGCCTTTATCATCCTTCTTCTTCAGTACTTGAGTAGGTGAGCATTTGGACTTAACTACCTTCTCCCCCTTTTTGGCATCATCAGGAAATAAGAGAGAGAGAGAGAGACAGAGAAGAGAGAGAGAGAGAGAAGAAGTTCAACTGAAGATTGGATTTCATCCAATTGAGCTTTCTGAGAAGCTTGATTAACCAGAACATCAGCAATTTGGGCATGTTGCTCCTCTTGAACCATCTCAATGGCTTCAATTTTTGCAAGAGTAGGTCTGACATACCTATTCTTGTCAAGCTTGAGCTGTAGATCTAGCTTATCATCTTGTTCCTTAAGTGTATCAACCTTAGCATGAGTAATAGAATATTGACCATGAAGACTTCTTGTACTCATAGCTGTAACCTTGAGTTGAGTCTTGAAATCAGAATTTGATAATAACTCATCAGCTTTTGATACATGCTCTGTCAGAATTTTGGTGCATGGAATAAAATCTGATTCATTCCACTTCTTGGTCCACTCAACTCCCCTGTGAGTTTCTTCCCAAGGTACAGGAACATCATGTCTAACAAATTTCTTTACCAAAGCTTCCTTTCCCAGAATAGGAACTGGAGTTTCAACAAACATACTGTCTCCAGAGCTTGAGGAAGTTTCATCATTTTCTGACAGTACAAGAGTGTATGATGCAACTGGAGATTCAAGAATAACATCATCTAAATTCGGATCATCAGAATTTATCTCCAGAGCTGGTATCTTTGATGTAGATGGTATCTCAGCATCTAAGATTGGAGATTTGACTGTAGATGGCTGAGCTTCAGTAGTTGGAGCTTCCAGATAAAGAATATGAGGTATATTCAAATTGTGAATATCTATCTCAGAATTGTCAGTTTGTTCTTTAACATCATCTGTAGCTTTTATTGGAGAGTCAGGAGGTGTTACCACTGTATCAGTAGCAGTATCTGTGGCTTGAGCTGGAGAAATCAGAGTTTCAATAATGATTGGTTCTTGTGAGATCAGAGATTCCTGATCCCCTTCCTCTGCTTCTTCATTATCTTCTGATGAAGATTTAGCCAAATACCTCCTGGCCTTCATTTTCTTCAATCTCCTTGCCAAAGAAGGAGTTGTTGTTGCAACATCTGAATTTACAAATTCCCTTGTGAAAGTATCAGAACTTTGAGCTGCTGTTTCTTTCTGAGAAGTAACATTCGCAGCTTCATTTATCACAGGTTCTGATGCAGGAACCTGTGCTTCAATTATTTCATCCTCACAACAACAAAATTTATTATTGACCATAATTGTAATCAAAACATTCATCACAGAATAAAGTTAAAAATAGATGAAGTAAAGATTAACAAATTACAATTAAACATGCACAGTCATATAATATGAGAAACAGAGACTGGATCTTGCAATTAAAGGAAATTTCATTAATATATCAGATGAGTACATTTCATGAAATTTATCGATTACATGCAAAAATTACAAGATAGTCCTATGCTAAGATTCTTAGCATCAACAGCCTTAGTCCTAATCTAAGAAGCCTGACAAAGCTGACGGTGAAGAGAAACGGATTGATGACAATCAATTCTTCTTCCTACTTTCAATAAAGAGAACAACAAGACGAATAATTTGCTCCTGCTTTTTAAGAATACGAAGATGAACTTCTCTTTGGAAAGACAATAGATCATTTTTAATGTTATCTGGAAGTCAAATCTAGATGTCGAATGGAATGGTGTTGATAGGAAATGAAGTCAGAATTCCATTTCGAAAAATGGTCACAGTGTCTGTGCCATAACAGTAAAACCAACTAAAATGTGCTATTGTTTGAGAGAAATGAAAAGATGTGATTTTACTGATGAATGATCAGTCATTTAAATAGCTAATGGAATACCAAGGGACGCGAGGGTTGTTTAAATATTAAGAGTAAAAATAATGATTCCTCGTCTCCCTAGACCGATGTGTAATAATAACAGTCAGTAAAAAGTTAAAGCAAAAGTTAATGAGCACGTAAAAATAAACAATAATTACTGTGCACATGCAGTTTTTCAAGACCAACACGTTAACCACTAACCCATAATAATTATGACTGTTTTTATTTTACCCAAATATATTATGATGTAAATATGACTATTTCAGCTTTTACCACAAATAAGTCAAGTTAAGAAAAATGCCACGTAAGCATCAAGGATTTCATCAGGATTTAATATAACAACTTAACTTATATCAGATTTTACCAGTCATCAAAATTTGGCTTCTGTACTCAAAAAGTGAATATCTTTTTCTGTGATTCTTCATACAAATACTGACCTGTTTTCTTCAGATTTTAATCATCAGAACTTCCATCGGAACTTGTCCTCAGAATTTGTACAAATGACACTTAACTGTTTGTCAGAACAACTTAATCACCACAATAATTTTCATCATTCATATGGAGTGAAAGTGTGTGCATTCAGCAAAATATCAAATAAAAATTAAAGTCTGATAAACTTCAGTACATCTTAGAAATAAGGCATAACTAAGAGAAGTGCTTAAAATCTACCATCAATCATGAAGTCTACTACAGAACAAATTTATGCATGAGTCCACCTTAATTGTTTGTGCTCATTTTATGCATCTTTTGAAATTCCTTTTTGCAGTGGCTTCTCAGTGTAAGTGAGTCACGACTGCTTATCAGAATTTATGTTGTTGTCAGAGTATTTCTCTAGTAATCAGAGAATGTGAAAAGTCACCAAGAAAATTTATTTGCTTTTCTAATGCATATTACTTAATACCAGCAATGCACTTAAGTCTTCCCTTCCATATTTTTACTCTAGATCTCAAAGGAGTACCTGACTTTTATTCTTTTCTTTTCTTTTCTTTTGATAAGTGAGGCTTATCAGCATGTAGTTCATCCTTAAGATTTACTGACATCAGAATTTGACAGATAAGAAATAAGATTCTAGTTTGTGACTTAGTAATAAGATACACAAAGTAAACTTAACTAAGCTCAATATCAGAATTTGCTTGTATTAATGAGTTTCCACATGAACAACTAATCCATACATGGGATTTCTAGTATGTTAGAGACTACTAGGCCAGCATCTAGCACAGTTATCCTCATTGGATTGAATAGTCACAGAACATTCAAAACACTTATCAGAGTATATAGGTCCACATCAGATAACAATCAGCATTTAATGAATTTTCAAATTAAGCACAGATTACATAGAGATAATACAATCTGTAAATATTGATCATAAAGTCTGATGTATGAGAAAAAAAACTAAGTAGATGTTGAGAAAGAACCTGAAACCATTCCAAGTTCATTTACCAATCTTATAAAAGTAGCTTCACATAGTGGTTTTGTGAAGATATCTGCTAGCTGTTGATCTGTTGGAACAAAATGCAATTCCACTATACCTTCATCCACATGTTCCTTTATAAAATGGTACCTGATGCTGATGTGCTTTGTCATTGAGTGTTGAACTGGATTACCTGTCATAGCAATAGCACTTTGATTATCACAGTAAATAGGGATTTTAGAAAATTTTAACCCATAATCCAGTAACTGATTCTTCATCCAAAGAATCTGTGCACAACTGCTTCCTGCAGCAATATATTTTGCTTCTGCAGTTGATGTGGAAATTGAATTATGTTTCTTGCTAAACCAAGAAACCAATCTGCCTCAAAGAAATTGGCAGCTTCCACTAGTGCTTTTTCTGTCTATTTTGCATCCTGCAAAATCTGCATCTGAGTAATCTGTTAGCTTAAAATCTGATTCCCTAGGATACCACAATCCTAAATCAGCTGTACCCTTGAGGTACTTGAAAATTCTTTTCACAGCTATTAAGTGAGGTTCTCTTGGATCAGCCTGAAATCTTGCACAAAGACAGGTAGCATACATGATATCAGGTCTACTTGCAGTTAAATAGAGTAATATCTACTAATTTACCAGTATCCTTATCTAACTTGGTTGCAGTGGCCATGGGAGTGGATGTTGTTGAACTATCTTGCATTCCAAACTTCTTCAATAAATTTCTGGTGTACTTGGATTGACAGATAAAAGTGCCTTCTTCATTTTGCTTGACTTGAAGGCCCAGAAAATAGCTGAGTTCTCCCATCATACTCATTTGATATCTTGACTGCATTAGCTTTGCAAACCTCTCACAGAGTTTGGCATTTGTAGAACCAAATATGATATCATCAACATATATCTGTACCAAAAGTAAGTCCTTTCCATGGTTGAGGTAGAATAAAGTCTTGTCAATTGTGCCTCTGTGAAATCCACTTTCCAGAAGAAATTGAGCTAAAGTCTCATACCATGCTCTTAGAGCTTGCTTAAGGTCATAAAGTGCTTTGTCTAGCCTGTAGACATGATTGGAAAATTTAGTATCTACAAAGCCTGGAGGTTGTTCAACATATACCTCCTCTTCCAATTCTCCATTGAGAAAAACACTTTTCACATCCATTTGAAAGACTTTGAACTTTTTGTGAGCAGCATAAGCCAAAAAGATCCTTATGGCTTCTAATCTAGCAACTGGTACAAATGTTTCATCATAATTAATACCCTCTTGTTGAGAGTAGCCTTTAGCAACCAGCCTTGCTTTATTCCTTGTAATTATGCCATCACTGTCAGTTTTGTTTCTGAACACCCATTTTGTGCCCATAACAGATCTGTTCTTTGGTCTTGGCACTAGGGTCCAGAATTTATTTCTTTCAAATTCATTTAACTATTCCTGCATTGCTTGCACCTAATCAGCATCTTGAAGAGCTTCTTCCACTTTCTTTGGTTCAGTCTGAGATAGAAAGGAATGATAGAGACATTCATTTGAAGTTGCAGTTCTAGTTCTGACACCTGCTTCAGGATCTCCAATGATTAAATCAGGTGTGTGTGCTTTAGTCCACTTCCTTGCAGATGGAAGTTGATCTCTATAACTGGATACAGTGTAAAATACAATCATGTTTAGAACATAATGATTAAATTAGGGGTTGAATACAATGTAGAATACAATCAAATCGATTTAGAACACAAGTAACAGAAAACAGATGTATTCGATATAATAAACTCTGTTACAATGGAACTGTTCTATCTCAGTAATGAACAAATATCACGAGAGATGCTAGATTACAATGTATGATCTTCTCGATAATGATAACACATATAGTGTAAACCTATGTCTGTGTTTATATAGTACACAGTTACAAGATAACTTCTAATTGATATGGAATATAATTCTGTCTCCTAAAATATATCAATCAGATATCTTATATAATTCTTCTAGTCCTCTAACTCTTTCCTTGCATATCTTCTTCTGTATTAGTCTCGATCTTCTTTCGTGTAAATCAGCTTCCTTCCTTAACTGTAAGTCCTCCCGCACTTAAGTTCTGATATGACCTTAAGTCCTGATATGACATTAAGTCCTGACTTCCAGTAAGTACTGATTCCAGTAAGAACTGATATTTCCTGTTTGTTAAGATAGAAAACTAAACATGAAATATATTAGACATGACATCTCAAATATATCCAACAATATATTAATTTCAATCTGTTTTCGCACTATAAATAGTAATTCGATATTTAAATCTCATTCGCACGTGTTATCAACTATCTATACTAATAAGCGAACTTTCTATTTGAACACAAAATTACCTTTGATACTCACTAGAAAAATTATACAACTATTTTCAAAATTTTACATAATTAAATATCAATTAAAAAAATGAATTGGGACTTATAATCTTCGTATACTTTGTTTTCACATTAATTTCTATTTGTTAGTATTCATCCAACCGTCGATTAACTTTTAAATAATCGTATTAGTAAAAGCTAACATGTTATATTAATATAACAAATACAATAATTAGGTGTATAACTAGAACTATAACTAGATTTATATGTCATATTAGTAAAAAAAACACCATGCGGTGAAATTTTATAATTATACTTGCCTTTGATTTTTTTTAACTATATAATTTAACAACATTTTATTTATTTACTTTCCATTTCACACAAATTATTATGAGATTTAATTTTATGCAAATAATAACTTAATATTATTTTTAATCCCGGGTCCGTGCTTTATATTGTCCCCATTGGATCTAAAATAGAGGAATATTTTATAATCAGCCATAAGTAGGTATTCTAAATTGAATATAATATTCTACCCTTTGGTTCAAGATTTGGTATCGAGTTAAAATCAGGAATGAGTGGTATGGAGATGATGTATCATATCAGATATCATGTGTTTGATTGAGTGCTAGAATAAATAATTTTAATTAACATATTTTAAATCAATAATTTTAATTTAATATAAACATATTAATTTATTAATTATTTTAATAAATTTTTGGTTCATAGATTTATTTTATATTAAATATTTACATTTTGCTGCTTAAAAAATTAAAATAGTAGAAATTAAAGTTGATACTCATACCCATCACCACATACCTGCCTTCCCACTTGAGCCTTGAGGGTTTGAGGAATGTGTATAAAATTATTATTTTTCTGAACCAATTGTCAGGTGTTAAAACGGGTGAAACACATACCTGATTCCAGAATTTGGTGAATCAAACGATCCCTTCAATGATTTAAACCAAAAGGAAGTAGGTATCACAAACGGAATAGAATAATAATGCAAAACTCGTAATAATTTTTTTCCTTCAAATTATAGATAATATTTATCGGACAAAATTTATAACCCATTATTAAATTAAATATAACTTCGGGAGTTTCGCGTGTTCTGTAAAATTATCAAAAGAGATAAAATCAAATGAAACTCGTTAATTTTTTTTTAACTCTAATTACATTTTTTAACTACTTTCAATTAATAAATATTTGTTAAATAAACAATAAAATATTTTTGCATTACATGCCGAAATATTAAAAATTTAGTAGTTGGTATTGTATTTAGGTTTATATAGTACTTGGATTTATATAATAAACGACATTGCTTTTGTATATATGTTATTCATGATACTTTTTTTTCAAAATTTAATTAGAATTAATTTGTTCGTCGGTGTAATGATATTGAAATAAGACAAAATAATATACACTAGTCACCTTGCCTGAATCAAAATTATACTATTGGTCGAGGTTAGAATAAATTTAAAATCAAACTAAAAACGATTAGTTAAATTTAATCGGTGTAATGAATTTCAGGTTAAAACAAAATAATAACCACTACTGACTCTGCTAAAAAAATAAACTAAATATAATTAATTGGATTTGGTCACTATAACGGGACTCGGGATAAAAAAAATTAAGATAAAACTAAATGTGATTCGTATACTGTTGAACAGGGATAAAACTTATCGTTTATGTTAAAAACGATTATATTTTGTAAACATACATAGAAATAATAATAATAATATATTTTTTAATTAGTAATATTATTTTTTTAAATTTAAAAACTGAAAATATAAAATAGTTTATACAAAACCCCCCTTAATTATTAGACATATCGAGGAGGCAGGTTAATAATATATTACATAAAAAATTAATTAATTTATTAATAATGAAATAATCTACTAGAAATTTATTAATTTTCGAGAATGAAAGTCAAGAATATAACATTAGTTACAATAATTTTAAATTATTTTAGTAATTTAATTATAATAATAATAGAGTAGGAAGTTATCTACTAGAAGTCAATTAACTAAAAGACAAGAATAAATATGAGAATTTATATTTATTAACCACGAAAACACAATTGTCAATTGAATATGGTGTTATTAAAGTAGTATTACTTATCTAATATGAGTTAATTAACTAAAAACTAGGAATAACTCTTTATTTTTAAGAAAACTCTAATTTGAGGTAACAATTAATAACTTTTATTAATAAGTGAAACCTTCTTTTAATAGTACTTTGATTTCACTATTTGTTTTGTTTTATCAACTTTTGATTTCATCTTTCTTCAATTATATTATAATTATAGATGTATTATTTTTATTTTTTTCGATTCCATATAATATATAATTCTATATTCTTTTTTGATTCCTATATAATTTATAATTCTATATGTATTTCTTTTACCCGTATTTTAATTTTTATATTCTTTATATTTATATTATTTTTATAGATTGAAATTCTAACTTAATTACTTTAATTGCCTTTGTTTAATATTAGTTATAATTAATAACTTAATTATTATCTCAAATTAAATCTACCCCAAATGAGCTTTAATAGAATGATCATGACATGAATAGTTGCACCAATTTTTCAATAATAAAAATATTAAAAACTAAAATTTTTAAAGAATAATAAATTTTTTAGTTAGCGATGCCTTTTTTCAGTGTTATTTTGTTTTCACAACTTTTTGGTTTCACCCCTTTTTGAATCCCAATATAACTTTAATTGTAATATTTTTTTATTTTTTTTATTCCTAAATGGTATATAATTATAAATCCTTTTTTAATTTCTATATGACTTATAATTTTATACGTATTATCTTTACCCATTTTCTAATTCTTATTTGCCTTATATTTATAAAATTTATATAGATTGAAATCCTACCTTAATTACTTTAATTAACTTTGATTAATATTAGTTGCAATTATAACTCAATTATTATTTCAAATTAAATCTACACCAAAATAGTTTTAATAGGATGATCGACAAATTTATTGGAATAGTTGCATCGATTTTCCAAATAAATAATATTAAAAACTAAAAAATTTATTTAAATAAACGGAATTCTATTTACATTGCAATTCCTAGATACATACATGTAATGTCTTGTCTAGAATTTTAATGTAAATATTTGTTATGTCTACTAGGCACGTAATAATGTTGAGTTTGATATTCTATAATATTTGTGTTAATGAAAACTACCTATAATTTCAAAACAAAATTGATAATAATAATAATAATTTATTTATTATATATTTTAATCATAAGTAAGAATATTTGTTAAGATATTATTTATTATAGATATTTGGATCTCAACTAATTGTTACCAAAGTACATAAATGGCAAATAATAGTTATCACTGTATAATATAATTAATTAATCTTAATTCAAACTCAAGTTCAATTTCGCGTAACCGCGTAGTTCTATAAGATTTATTTATCTAATCTCACCGTAATTTCAGGTTTAATACCCCATAGCGACATAATAATTAAATAACGATGAAATAACATTAAAATACCAAATTTTGGCTATCGTTATATAATCTAATAATTAGTTTTCAAATTAAACTCGAGTTTGATTTTCTGTAACTACATATTATATAAAATTTATTTATTTATTTCACTTATTGAATTTCACCATAATTTCGGCTTCAGTTTCCAATAACTATATAATATAATTAAAAAAAATTAATATATCATTTATTAATAAGCGAGATCCATTTTTAAGTCGTATTATTCATATAAAAGTATTAATTTTGATTTTATCAATTTTTGGTACCACCAACTTTTGATTTTATTTATTCATTCGTTCATTCGTGTATATCTTATAATATACTTTTGTATGTCTTTTTAGTTGTACTAAAACTTTTGGTTACACCCTTTATTTTTGTATGTATATCTTATACTTTTACATGTAATAAGATTCTATTAAGTTTGAATTTATTTTCATTATCTTTTTACTTCTACATATCTTGTGATTCTATTAAGTTTATTTTTTTTATTTCCTTATACTTCTACATGTTTATGTGATTCTATTAAATTTGGTTTTATTTTTGTTTTCCCCTTTGCTTGAACCGTTGTGTTCTTAATTTCTTTAGTTTCTGTCAACTTTTGGTTTCACTTTTTTTCGAATTTCATTATAAGTATAATTTTTATTCTTCTTTTACTTATATATGACTTATAATATTATATGTATAATTTTGCCCGTTTTTTAATTGCAATTCTTTTATTGATTTTAACTCAATAATCCTATTTCACATATGACTCAATAGTATATTTTAATAAAATAATAAATTTTTTAAAATCATATAATAATTTATAATATTTTTATTATAATCATAACACAAATATCGTACTCAATAGTTTGAGTTTGAGTTTTCAGAGTAAAAATTAGAAATTTTAATATGACACTTATACTATTACTCCCTCCGTCCCACCGAAATGTATACATTTGACTTCGACACGAAGATTAAGAAAAAGTGGAATGTTGGGAGAAAAAGTAAAAAAAGTGGGTAAAGTGGTGGAATCAATTAATATTTAATGTATAAAGTTAGTGTAGTGGAAAAAAGTAGTGAGTGTAGTTAATTTTTATATTATAAGTTTTCACTATTTTTGGTAAGTGTTGGAATGTATAAGAATTGAATGAGACATCCTAAAAAGGAAAGTGTATAAAAATGAATGAGTGTGCGATTTTTTAAAATTATTTAAATAAATTAACTCGACACGTACTTGACACGGTTATCAACTAGTTATTACCAATAACTATTATACGGTAGGGATGGGCATTTTCCCCGGCCCGCCCGATCCCGATCCGATCGGGGCGGGGAATCAGGGATTTTTTCGGGTACGGGGCGGGGATCGAGGAGATATGTGTGAAAAAATCGGGGATCGAGGCGAGGTCGGGGATTTGTGTCTTCTCGCCTCGATCCCCGACCCCAAATCGTATTTTAAATAAAAATAATATTATATATATAAATACCTCAAATAAATATTGAAATATATACAATATATTATTATTTTTAATTTCTTATCTCCAAAATGATTTAAGTTTGCTTATTGGGATATTATTTTACTATAATAATATTATTTTTGTTTATTATTGATACTATAAATAAATATTAATTTAAATTAAGGTTAAAAATTATTATTAAATTTTAAAGAAAATCTATTATTATGATTTACTATGTGAATTATTATTGAAAAATATTGTTTACAATTTAATTTTCATTAAACGAATAAAAATAAAAAAAAATTCTCTGAATCCCCGCTGGAATCCCCGTCCCCTATTTGGGGCGGGGATGGGGGTGTAAAATAATCTTCGTTCGTGGATCAGAGGCGGGGATAGCACTCCCCGACCCCGAAATGACCCGATGGTCTTCCTTATTATAGGGTAGTCCTGCTAATAAGTAAAACCTTACACTTACCTTTGTCGGGTTTTATCGGTACACATTAAAACGCGAGCCTTCAATTCTTTAAGAGCGTCAAGGCTCACTCCAAAAAATATTTTTTTTCCTGTTTCATTTTTAATCAATCGAAAGGCAGCGTTTTTATCTCCATCTCGAATGTAGTCAGCAATTTCTCCTGAAACAGGCTTTCCATAATGTTTTCACCACTTTCTACCATGAGATTCTCATAAACAATTTGAAATGCTATGGTTATAGTTAAAATTATGAGAAATTGTCAAACATATTAATTATTCTAAATTTAATTTTTTTGCAAAAATATGAAATCAATCAAAATCAAGCAGATATGCAACTAGTTGAATCAAGTTTTTTTGTTTCATTTGAGGTTACATGAGGTTGCATGTAGTTGCAAAAACTCATCGAAGGTTGCACTGGTTGATTCGAGTTGCAAAAAACCGTATTTTTGGAAAAAAATTGAAAATCGTATTTTTGCAATTTTTTTAAAAAAATGACAGTATTTTTGCAAAAATATTTTTGAAGTTGGGTATTTTTCAAAAAAGCCCTAAAATTATTCAAACATTTGTAAGTACTAATTTTCTTTTCACTTATAATATTTTTTAACTTTAAGTTATAAGTTACTTTCTAAGGAACCCGAGACTACATGTACAATAATTTCAACAAAAAAACTATAATTATTATAATATAATAATGATTGTCAAAACTTAATCAAGAAGACTCATAAAACTTATCGAGGAAGTCTTTTAAAACTTATCGAGGAAGACTTGCACAACTTCTTAGAGAATAAACTTAGTAAGGAAGAATTGTAAAGTTTATTAAGGAAGGCTTACGAAACTTACTAGTGAAGAACTACAATACTTGTCAAAGAAGATTTAGATAGCTTCCTTAGTAAAACTTGTCAACCAACCTCTATAAATATGACTTTTAGTTATTGAAATCAGATATATTGAAACATATTGAAATACAATTCTCTCTTCAACTTCTATTCTCTCTATTTGTGAAATTATTAAGTTATTCATAATCAAGTAATTCAAGATTTACAACACGGATTTACAACATATTATTTACAACACGTTATAAACATGAGTCTCTGCCAGCCGAGCCTTGTTTTTACAAAAGAGGTACAACTTAATTTTACTCGCGAAACCGTGTCAACTCAAGCTTGTTCCACAAAAGAGGTATGACCTAATTTTGCTCATGTTTGTGCTAAGATATTAATTTTATAATCTTTACATATTCATTTATATTATTGCCTAAATATTATAAAGATGGCTCTGCCGTCAAGTAACACTATTATAAAGATGGCTCTGCCGTCAAGTAGTACTCAAAAGTTTTATGGCTGGCTCTGCCGTCGTAACTTTTGTACTAAATTATTATGTATATTGTTTAAACTTACTTGCTTAATAATGTGACATATTATACCATATTTTAAATGTTTGTTTTAAACTCAGAATGACAAACCTTGCAAAATTAGAGTTTGTTGCGTTGGATGTGTCTGGGGATAATTATTTGTCTTGGGTTTTCGATGCGGAATCACATCTTAGTGCTAACGGGCTAAAAGACACCATAAAACCAGGAAAGACCTCAACTGTTGAGAAAAATGCCAAAGCTATCATTTTTCTTAGACACCA
Source organism: Apium graveolens (assembly GCF_009905375.1). Lineage (NCBI taxonomy): Eukaryota > Viridiplantae > Streptophyta > Magnoliopsida > Apiales > Apiaceae > Apium > Apium graveolens. Next base: position 295,190,647 of record NC_133650.1, read on the forward strand.
CATCCATGAAAATATGAAATCTGAATATCTAACTGTGAAATATCCTTTCACCCTTTGGACCAATCTCAAAAATAGGTTTGATTACCAAAAACTTGTCCATTTGCCACATGCCCGTTATGACTGGATAAATATAAGGTTGCAAGATTTTAAATCTATCGTTGAATATAATTTTGCCTTGTTTAAAATAAGATCAAAACTGATTTTGTGTGGTGAAAATATTACTGATGCTGACATGAAAGAAAAGACCCTTTCAACCTTTCACCCCAACACTATGATTCTGGCATAACAGTATAGGGAGTGAAATTTTTGGAAGTATAGCAAGCTGATATCTCTTCTTCTTGTCGCTGAAAAGAATAATGAGTTGTTACTGAAAAATCATCAGATACGTCCCACAGGCTCTGCCCAGTTACCTGAAGTATATAACACGTCTATCCAGAAGAATGGGCGTATCAAAGGGCATAGAGGAGGATGAGGTTACGGATGAAATCGTGGGCATGGAAACTTTCGAGGCCGGTTTCGAAATCATTATAACTCTAGCCACCTGAAGTGGTAGCGTGATGGTTACAATAACTCTGACCACCAGAAGTGGCAACATGGAGTGCCAAATAAAAGGAAGGCACCACAAGAAGAAGATAATAGGGATATCTGTCTCAGATGTGGGGCACATGGGCACTGGCGACGTACTTGTTCCACACCGAAACATCTAGTTAATCTCTATGAGTCAAATAAAAAGAATAACGGAAAAAGGGTGGAAACGAACTTCGCTAGTCATAATTTAAGTGAAGAACCAAACAACAAGACCTCAAATGAACTAGACATTGGTGCTAACCTTTATTATGATTTAGATAACTAGATTTCATTTGTATTTGTTTGATGTTATGTTTTAGACATGCTTATTTTAATATTCTGCTTTCATGTGCTTGTTTTATGTTCTAATATTATGAACGTTGTTTACATAATAAAATTTTTGTTCACTTATATATACACAGCATACATATGGGAGATATATGCATTGCTGACTGCACAACCACTCACACAATTTTACCAAATCAGAAATATTTCTCAAAGTTAACTAAAACCAAGTCACACGTTTAAACGATTTCGGGAACATCAAATATTATAGAGGATTTTGAGAAAGCCAGTTTTATACTACCAAATGAGACACAAATTCACATACATGATGCTCTATATTCTAGCAAATCCACTAGAAATCTTCTGAGTTTTAAAGATATTCATCTTAATGGTTTACATGTAGAAACCACTAGAGAAAATGAAAAAAGAATATCTCTTTATCACCTCAGGACATAAGAAGATCTTAGAAAAATTGCAATGAATCTCATATGGATTATATGCTACAGAAATTAGAGTAATCGAGTCTCACAGTATCACTACTCCCAAAATTATAGATCCAAAATCACTCACCCTTTGGCATGAAAGACTTGATCATCCAGGAGTATCCATGATGCGTCGAATTATAGAAAATTCTACAGGACATCCCCTTAAGAATCAAAAGGTCATACCACGTGATAAACTTCCTTGTTCAGCATGTTCTTTGGAAAAACTAATTGTTCGACCATCTCCAGTTAAACTTCAAAACTAGTCTCCAGATTTCTTAGAAACAATTCAAGGTGATATATGTCGTCCTATTCATCTGTCATATGTACCATTTAGATATTTCATGGTCCTAATCGATGCTTCAACTAGATGGTCTCATGTCCGTCTACCCTCGACCAGAAATATAGCATTTTCCAAGCTTTTTGCTCAAATAATCAAATTACGAGCTCAATTTCTTGATAATCCTATCAAATCAATTCGACTAGATAATGCCGCTGAATTTATATCTGCTACTTTCAATGATTATTATATGTCAGTAGGAATCTCTGTAGAACACCCTGTAGCTCACGTGCATATACAAAATGGTTTAGCGGAATCGTTAATTAAAAGACTTCAGCTTATTGCACGAGCCTTACTTCTAAGATCTAAATTACCCACTTCTATTTGGGGTCACATAATACTTCATGCCGCAAATATAATTAAGATAAGAACATCTACTTACCAAAAACATTTTAGGGATTCGAACACTAAAACACAACAAAAAATAAAAATTTCGAATCCCTACCGCAGGATCTATGTATAATGATTGGATAATTATGGAGAATAGATGTCAGCATCCCTCCTTTCGAAGATCTGCTCTCCAAAGGTATCCACACGAACGTCCGACCGTCCAACTATCACTGGAGCCGGTACTAGCCAATTTGGTTGCCTCCTTTGCTCTCTCTCTAGCCTCTCTAAGATGTAGAGCTGCTAGGGTTTTTTCTCAAAAACGTGATTAACTTCTTAACCCAAAAAATATACATCTTAATGTATATATAGGGAGAGAGGAGATTCGGGCCTAACCCTAATCATAACGGGCTTCTAAAAGGACCCATTCTGGTTTTGGGTTTATATTATTATTAAATTCTAATTCCAATATATATACAATTAATCAAGTCTCACTTAATTAATATAATAATTGAATTCGAATTAGCAACAAGAAAATATTTAAATTCATAATTTAAATAACACTCCGTTTTAAACGTTCTTTGTGTGTGACCCTTTAGGTTATTATTACGTTGGCAATAATGTAATATCCCGTATTTTCAGAATTATTATTATTATTTTAATATTTTTATGTCATTTTCTGATTTGAAAGGAGTAAAATGGTGGATATTTTATTCCTGTTTGACGAGTTGGTGTTATTAAATGATAATGGGCTAATTGTTAAGTGTTATATCGATCCTTGTTAATTTTTGAAAATATTTACTTAAATGTATTATTTTTAAAAGTTATTTGAAAGCTGATCTTATTGTTATCAGTAAATTGAAATTGTTTTGTAATATCCGAGAAATATTGTGCAATTATTTTTATCAATAAATAATTATTATGTGATTATTATGGGAATTTTGGTGAATTATCTGATGATTGATATTTATATTTGGGTGTTTATATGTGATAAAGTTAAGTATTTTGATATTTAATATGTCCATAATAAAGTATAGATAATTATGATATTTTTCTGGTAATTTTTGGATTGTTATATGATTTTATAAGGATTTATAGATTTAATAATTATTTTCTGAATAATTAAAAAACTATTTTATAAAACCGGGAATCGTCCAACTTCAACCGTTTTTGCGTTTTAACAAACTGGAACTCTTTCGAAAACTCTTTACTAACCCAATCTGGTAATTCCGGACATTTTCCGTATTTTAACTTTTTCAATCCGGATTACGGTTTGACCCGTACGCGTCCCGGCATAAAATTTTCGATATAATAATCATTTCAGTAAATCAATAAAACCCGTATTCTCGAGAGACGGGATATTTTACATTATTTTCTCATAGGGTGTTTTATAAGAAGCTCGGTTTTGATAATTATCAAAATCTGGTATTAAATTGTATCGTTTTTATAGTTACTTAGTGGCTAAGTAATCTATTTTCGGATCGTTTTGCAGTTACTTAGCGGCTAAGCAACAAATTTATCGATCCAATATGATCCAACGCGTACCAATATTCCATAAGTATAAATAGTTTTTTATTTATTAATAATTATTATTAAAAATCAGATTTTATTTTATATTTACAGAAAATCAGAAAAATCCTCTTTTATGTGTTCTTGAGCTTGTGCAGATCAAACACTGATTTTGAAATGATCTGAGAAGCAAAACCTATCATGTTTGTAATCAAATCGAAGCCCTCAATCCGTTCTACCAGATTTTATCATCAAAATCAACTGAAGATTGGTAATTTTTCAAATCGATTTTTAGGGTTTATATTCGAGAATTAGGGCTTTTTGTTTGGGTGATTGTTGGCTTGTTTGGATGCCATAAATATATTCCTTGAATCATTTGCAGTCTTCATATGTTTATATGTTGGTTTGGTAATCGATTTTGTTAAAACCGAATATGGGGGTTTGAACTTGAATTTTTAAGTTGATTTTCCGGCATAATTGTTACTTGGTTGATGTTATAATTGATTAAATATGATTAGGCGTAATCATAGCTTTGTTTTGGCATATCGTTCATAGGATTTGGCTTTAAAACGAATTAAAGCGATGTGTGGCCGGAATCGGAGCTCTACCGCCGACGATAATGGAGTTTGGGGGGTCTGTTCGTCGGAATCGTCGATTGAACCTCCGAGTAGCGTTGTTGTTGGCATATTTGTGTTCCTGCCGTGCCGGAGAATGAAAACTAAGTCGAAATCGAATTGAATGACCAAGATTTGGCCAAGGTCGAAGCCGGTCGGAACTTTTTCCGATGGCCGGAATAGTTCACCGGATTCTGGGTTCTTCGCGACCCAGATCCGTTCTTCCCGACCCGTTTTGTCAATTGAAAACCCGGATTTGATTCAAATTCTCCCCAAACCTGATTTCAAAAAGTGTTTTTGAAAATTCTATTTTAATTTTAATTATTTTATTTTATAAAATCCTAAATTTAGTTTTATTTATTTTATAAATTAATTAAGTAATTTGATTAATTTAACTGATTTATTTTATAAATAAATCTGAACTATTTTTCTAAAATTCAAAATTTATTTATTTCTTGAATTATTTATTATTTATTTAAAAATGATTAATTATTTTGATAATTAATCATATTATTTTCAATAAATCATAATAAATTCATTTTAATTCCAAAAATTATGGAAAAATCATTTTTAATTCTGATTTTTCCTAAATAATGATTTAAAAATTATTTGGAGTTTTTAAAATTATATAAGGGTATTTAAAATTCAATTAATAATATTATTAATTGAATTATTCTTATTTTATTCATAATAAATAAACCGTTCGTCCGTTTAATATGAAACGAACGCGTATAGACTCAGAAAAATATTTCGCTTTTATTAAAAATACTTTCGAGACCCAAATTATTTTATTTCGAAAGGTCGCTTATTTTACGAGTCATTCTGAGTCAATTATTGAGCGATAAATCATATTTTTGACCCGATTTCAGTTTTAAGCATACCGAGTCAAATATTTTGACGTACAAAGTAATGTGTGAGTTGAATTATGTGATACGTGAGTTATGATTACGTGCTATGTGAATTACGTGTACAAGTGGGTCAGGAATCTTGTGTTTGACTGTTTTATTGATGTGTGGGCTATCGTATGGGTAGACGATAGGGTTTGGCGCGTAGTTCGTCGAGTATTTATCATTTAGACGATTAAAATGTTATTTTCTAATTATAGATACGAGTCTTTCAAGACGATCAGGACCAGATGGAATGGATGAAGACTAGAGCTGAATAAGTATGAAATATTGGGTTGCAACACTACATGAGCAGCAGATCAGAGATTTAGCGAAGTAAAAGACGTTGATGCCTTGAGATGCCAGACCGAGATAATTGTGTTATTGCGAGTGTGACTAACTGCTAAAAACCCAAAGGCAAGTATTTCTATCATCACTTATTATTCAAGTGATATTTATTTTAAATTTTCCTATGCAAGTATGGTTTTCCCTATTCGCAGTTCAGAATAGATAAATGTTTTACATATCGCTGAATTAAATGATTCTGTTTATGCAAGTACGTACTCTTCTATTATTCTATGTTCAGAATAGCTAAGTGATTTTACTCCTCAAATTACTGGATTTATAAATATTTTGGATTTTGAGAAAGATGATTTGGTTGCGAATATTCCTACCCAAGTAAATGGGGGAATAAAATTATTTCGGGTGTCGAGTATTACGACCCCTTTTCAATAAAATGTTTTAAGATTGGATGGTTACTGGTTGCGTAAGAGGCCGAGGCACCGGTCCAGCGTGAGCTATTATACGGAAGTGTAATATCTTACAAGGAGAATATATGCCTTTTCTTGGCGCCCTATAGGTATCGTATGGCTGCGGAATATGGGTAGTACCTATATTTACGGTATGTCTGCGGAATACCAGTGCTGTTTCGTGACTGATCATCAGGAACAACATAGTGCATAATTGGTTCCAATCTAAATTGATATCTAAAATTCTTTATTATTTTGATAATCATAGAAGAAATGATTTATCAACTGTTTTTATTTTGGATTAAAGGTGAAATACAGTTTTGATTCAGTTTCTGTTTGATGTGGATATTTAGGTTGTTGTTAACTATCAAAGGTGGTATTAGTATAGATGATTGATGTTGACTTCAGTATGGGATGTTGTGAGCATCAAAGTTCATATTGATATCTAATTTGATATGACAACAAAATGGGTATTAATATCAAGAGTTCGGTTTTGAATAGAGTTTATGATTCAGTCCATAATCATTGTTTCATGTTGATGTTATTTACGATATTTCCGTAAACACTGTTTTACGAGTTTTATTCTCGTCAAGATTCAAAGTATTGCTGAAGCATTTCGCTCAAAAATATCAAAAAGAGTTTTGAATGCAGTGAGAAACAATTATCCGATTCTTTAATAAATTTTCTATTTCAGCAATTATGATTTCAAATATTTTGCTCTAACGCAGATGTCGATTTTATATCAAAATGACCATATATATATTACAATGATCTTGCTGAGCATTTTTCCGCTCATACTTGCCTTTTTTCAAATTTAACCTCCAGTGAGGACTAACTTGCGCTGTTTAGCCGCGTAATTCGAGGAAGCAAAAAAGAAGTTTTTGGAAGGTGATTGGTCCAGGGTTTGCGGACTAGTGTAAGTTCTTTTGTGTAAAGTTATTTATATTATATTATATTATACTTGTGTTATTTTATAGTTGGTTCTAGTATACTTCTTTTCGAAGATATACTAGCGGGTTAAGTTTTGACATTGAGAATTATTGAAAAGAGTTTTAAAAGAAAGTGAAAATTATTTATGGAATTTGGATATATTGTTTCTAGAACTGTAACCTTAAAAGATCTTGGATTAGTTTGGGGTCATTTATGCTAAATATCTTCCGCTGGCATTTGTTTATTGATTAAACAGGTTAAGTTGGAATGAGGTTTTATAGTGACGACCAAATCCTCTGACCCCGGATTTGGGGGCGTTACAATAATTTTATTTTCTAATAATAAAATTATAAACAATGGGTGGCATCTAGTAATACATCATTGCTCCCCAAGTAATAATAATAATTGGTGATTCAATTAAATATTTCGTGAATAATGTACAATGTAATGTATTCCCTTTAGCCTTATATTATAGATCAAACTCGAGGCATGCATTGTGTCATCCTCTGTTAATGTTTAATCCTTCTTTCCTTGATCAATGAGTAAACTAATAAATAAATCAGTATTTGAGCACGGCCATGCATTTTATAGTCTTACTCAATCAAGAGGCCAATAATATCACTCCTTTAATATAGGAGTGCTAAATCTCATCTAAATCATTCATATTTCTCATACGATTCATAATATACCCATTGTCTACTTTTATGATTACCCGGTCAAGGATAACATTCAATAGTATCAAAGTATATTAATTCTCATATAGAAATATAATGATTTCAGTTCTAAGGGCCAATACATCATTATCACTGTGAGATTAACTTATGACAATTAAACATGTACTATCTCATAACGGGTCAATCGAACACCATGTATTTAATACATGTGCCTGTGTTTTTGACTTTAGTATCACCATACTTATGATCAATGAGATGTGATCATCAGTCAACAAACACACTAGTCTTAACGTATTAATTATCATCCCTTAACAATAATACTTGACTAGGGACCTTTAGGAATATCAATACTATTCTCATAATCTCATTTCTAAGTCACGTACTTAGAGATATAGATTTACATATCATATTCCAAGGACATTCATTAATCTAATATTTTATCGCATAAAATAAAGATATAATAAATTACTAAAGAATAATTCATAGAATCATAATTAATAATCCAAATGTTTCATAACATAAACATAATAGTGTTGTCTCTAGGGCACAAACACTAACAATCTGCCACTTGCACTAGAGCCAATTACCCATGTATCTAATACCCATGGAACTAGTATAACCTTCGTGCTTTTGCTACGACAAAACCTTAGTCAGTGGGTCTGCAACATTATCATTAGTATGCATGTTACATATATGTGTATCTCCTCTTTCATTAATCTCTCGAAGAATGTGATATCTCCTAAGTATATGCTTTGCCCGGGAATGGGACCTTGGTTCTTTAGCCTGCGCGATGGCTCCATTATTATCACAGTAAAGATCAACTGGATCTGTGATCGATGGAACCACACCAAGTCCCATTATAAATTTCTGTATCCAAACAGCCTCCTTGGCTGCTTCACTGGCAGCAATATACTCAGCTTCCATTGTGGAATCAACTAATGTCTCTTACTTTGAACTCTTCCAGCTTACAGTACCTCCATTAAGGCAAAACACAAAACCTGACTGAGATACTGAATCGTCTCTGTCTGTCTGGAAGCTGGCATCAGTGTAACCCTTTACAACCAGCTTCTCATCTCCTTCATACACCAAGAATGAATCTTTAGTCCTCTTCAAGTACATAAGAATATTCTTGACAGCTGTCCAGTGACCCTCACCTGGATTAGACTGGTATCTGCTCACCATGCTCAAGACATACGAAACATCAGGACGAGTACATATCATCACATACATTATAGATCCAATTGTCGAATCATATGGAACTTTGCTCATACGGCCCTTATCATCAAATGATTTAGCGCAGTTGTCTTTTGAGATCAATATCCCATGAGATATTGGGACATATCCTTTTTTGCCTCTTGCATCCCAAAATGATGCAATACTTTGTCAATGTATGTACTCTGACTTAGGCCGATTAATTTCCTTGATCTATCTCTATAGATCTTGATCCCTAATATATAGGCAGCATCGCCTAAGTCCTTCATCGAGAAACTATTTCCCAACCAAGTCTTAACAGCCTGTAGAGAAGGTATGTCATTCCCTATTAGTAATATGTCATTTACATATAATACTAGGAATGCCACATGGCTCCCACTAACCTTCTTGTGAACACATGGTTCATCTTTGTTTTGAATAAAGCCAAAATCTTTGACTGTTTCATCAAAATGACAATTCCATCTCCTTGAGGCTTGCTTCAATCCATAAATAGATCGAAGCAACTTACAGATCATTTTAGCAAACATGGGATCGACAAAACCCTCAGGTTGTATCATGTATACATCCTCTTCAAGGCTCCCATTTAAAAAAGCGATTTTGATATCCATTTGCCAAATCTCATAGTCGTAGTAAGCAGCTATTGCTAGCAAAATCCTGATGGACTTGACCATAGCAACTGTGAACAAGTCTCATCATAGTCTATACCATGAATTTGTTTGAAACCTTTTACCACTAGTCGCGCTTTATAGGTCTATACTTTACCATCCATGTCAGCTTTCTTCTTGAAAACCGACTTGCACCCTATAGGTTTTACCCCTTCAGGTGGATCAACTAAAGTCCATACTTTATTTTGATACATGGATTCCATTTCGGATTTCATGGCCTCTAGCCATCTCTCAGAGTCTGGACTGTTCATAGCTTCTTGGTAGGTAAGAGGCTCATCATTGTCTATAAGCATTACATCATCATCTTGAGTTCTACTAGATCTACGAACAACCTGTGTTTCCGGAGAAAGAACATCTTGATGTACTTCCTTCCCACTTTCCAACTCTGGTTCAATGTTATTTTGTACAACTCGATCTTCATCAAGATCTATAATCCTCCCACTAATTTTCTTGGAAAGTAACTCTCTTTCAAGAAATACAGCGGTTTGAGCAACAAATAATTTGTTCTCGGTAGGATTATAGAAACTATACTCTTTAGTTTCTTCAGGATATCCCACAAAATAACATTTATCCGATTTTGGTCCCAGCTTGTCAGACACCAAGCGTTTCACAAATGCTTTGCATCCCCATTATTTCATAAACGGCATATTGTGATATTTCTCAGTCCATATCTCATAAGGCGTCTTTTGAACCGATTTAGTTAGAACTCGGTTTAGTGTATATGCAGCCGTTTCTAGAGCATAACCCTAGAAACTTATTGGAAGATCTGCTAGACTCATCATCGATCGTACCATGTCCAACAAGGTACGATTTCTCCTCTCAGAAACTCCATTCCATTGAGGCGTTCCAGGAGGAGTAAGATGTGATATGATACCACACTCCTTCAAGAAACCTTTAAACTCGAGGCTGAAGTATTCTCCTCCACGATCTGATCGTAGAACTTTTATACTTTCCCATGTTTGCTTTTCCACTTCGGCCTTGTATTCTTTGAACTTTTCAAATGAATCGAATTTGTTCTTCAAAAGATACACATATCCATATCTATTGAAATCATCAGTAAATGTAATGAAGTAGTAAAAACCACCTTTTTCCATCATATGCATTGGACCACATACATCACTATGTATAAGTCCTAATCATTCGGTGGCCCTTTCACCTTGTCCGGTAAAAGGAGCTTTAGCCATTTTGCCAATGAGACAAGATTTGCATTCTTCGTATGATTCAAAATCAAACTTATCCAAGTAACCATCTTGATGTAATTTGGAAATGCGTTTATCATTTATGTGACCTAAATGACAATGCCAAAGGTATGTTTGATTTGAGTCTTTTATCTTAATACGTTTATTATCATTATTTATGTTATAGACAGGAGTATCTAAATCAAGAACATATAAACCATTTAACAAATGTGTAACCTCATAGGTAACATTATTGAATGAAAAGGAACAACTGTTGTTCTGAATCAAAAATGAAAAACCTTTCTTGTCCAAACAAGAAATCGAAATAATGTTTCTGCAAATTGCAGGCACGTAAAAATAGTTATCTAGTTCTAAAACAAGCCCAGTGGGCAACGATAAACGATAAACGATAAGTACCACATTTGGGCTTCAAAGCCTTGGTCGGATCAGTTTCGAATTGGCATTAGATTTAGATCCCATCTTCCTCTTGCCTTTCCATTTAACCTTTCATTTGGCCTTCCCCTTATTCACCATCAACATGGGAGCAGGGGACGCCTTCTGAATGTTGGTCTCAGCAGTTTTCAACATAGCCAACAATTTGGTGGGGTTCTTATCTATCTCATCCATATTGTAATTCATCACAAATTGAGAATAGCTGTTGTTTAAGAATTGCAAAATTAGATCAATTTGGTGCTCCATAGCAATCGGGGCACCTAATTTGGCAAGGTACTCCATATACCCTATCATTCTTAGAATATGCGGTCCAACCAGATCACGTTCTCCCTGCTTACATGCATGCAACGATTTGAAAGTATCAAACCTCTCCTGACGAGCCTGACCTTCAAATATATGTTTAAAATGCTCAATCATATCATAAGAATCCATAATCTCATGTTGTTTCTAAAGTTCAGCACTCATGGTCGCTAGCATGAGACATTGAACATTTGTGTCATCATCGATATGTTTCTGATAAACATTATGTTGAGCACGGGATTCTCCTTCGGGGAGAGGTGCATGGCGAGGAATATCTGTTACATAGAGCTTGCGCTCTTGTTTAAGGACAATCCTTAAGTTCCACTTCCAGTCAAGGAAGTTTGTTCCTGTCAGCTTGTCCTTCTCAAGGACTGATCGCACAGAGAAGTTGTTTGAATTGTTTGCCATTTGATATCTACAATGTTTAAGTGCATAAGATAAATTAGTCTACAGATAATTATTAAATTATGTTCAGGTGATTATTCATATATATTCAAAATATATATCTCCCACTATTTTTATCAAACTAATAGCCCTAACTATTAATTCAAAAAGAATATCTTCTATATACTTTCTAGTGAGCCAAGATCCAAATTTCACAACGTTTTAGTTCAGCTTTGGCTTTACTCCTAAAACATGATTCAATAAGGTAGACAACATTTATCAATTATATCAACTATATAACTCTTGGATAGTTTAGTTGAACAATATTTATTCATATTTATCCAATAAATCTCACCAAACTCTATGCCTCTAAGTTCACAATCCTATTGTTGTAACTTAGTTAAGTCTAACCCAAAGGTTCAAAAGTATCATATACTTCAACACGCCGTCCCACGATAGATGGGAGTACTTCGCTCTGGCGAACCCACTCCTTATCGATCTAGGGGTTAACGTGTTGGACATATTGGAAGGCATCTAAACAACTTAATATAAACATTAGGGTTTTGTTAGTATTATAACGATCATGATCCCATCATAAAGAGATTCCCAATTTTTCCTTGAATAAAATACTTCAAATCAATACTCGTCAATGGTTTACTTTCTAGGTAGTGGAGGAGTCACATCTGTCTCGCTTAAAACCCACAGCCTTACAAGTTTAATGAACCCGTTGTTGATAAAATCGCCCCATGTCGGAAATAAAGAAGATTCGTATTTTATTCCGTGTTTCATAAACACGAGAATCTCATAATCGTTTGTAAATTTTAAAATCTTGAGTCGTTACAGATTTTATCTTGTTTAGCAAGCATGGCATGGGTGACGTATCTAATACATATATTCATGCATGATTAATCTAATTAAAGCATGCATCATTAACTATTCTATACATACATTCATACATCAATATGTAAAGTGAGGTATGTAAACGTGCTTGGTTATGGCCTTTATCCTATGTGATCCTTTCAAGCTAATGAAAGGATCAAGGTCAATCTATGGTGAATAATATAAATACAATTACAATTACAAGTCTTCATTCATCTTGTCTCGATAGTTGCTTCTCCTCTTGGATCATGCCTTCTTGAAGTACATTACATAAAAACAACCTATACTAATGTACTTACATAAGAAAACTCGAGTTGCATTCGAGGTAAAATAGTTACTAGAATAATAAAAATGACATGCAAGTCGTATTTATAAAACCAAAACCATAAAATTTAATCTAAAGGTCTTAAGGCCATAACCACCACCATGCTCAAGTAAACAAATAAAGAAGTTGAGAAAAACAAAATATAGCGGGGGTCCGGGGGCGGCGGCCCCCGACTGGGGTCGAGCTTCCAGGTTAGCTCGGAAAAGAAATTTTTATTTCAGAAGAAAAGTCTTGTACAGAAATCTCAATTTCAGAACTAAAGATCATATCTTAACCAGCTTCTGCCACTACTGCATCAAATGCAGTTTCAACTGATAATGTACAAATCCATCAACAGATAAATCCTTCAACGGATAAATCCATCAACGGATAAATCCATCAACTGATAAATCCATCAATGGATAAATCCATCAACAGATAATCAGTTCTGTGCATCAACGGAAGACCATTCTAGTACAGAAATCTCAATTTCAGAACTACAGATCATATCTAAACCGTCTCTACCCCTATTGCATCATATGTAGTTTCAGAAGTATGTATCATATCCACACTAATCATTCCCCGAAAAACAGATCATGTCAATACACCATCTGTCCAACAGTTTATATCACTATTTTTAAACCAGACATCAAGCATAGCATACAAATCACATACTGATCAGTCATGGCAAAATATTGCGTGCTAGTATCATCATATACGTAAACATCACGTGAATATACAGAAAACTCTATATAATTATTTGAACATTAATCAACATAACAGCATGCATATAAAATCTCACACAAAAACGGTATCAATATACATACATGGCAAATCTGATTCATGCTTAATATATTGAAAAATTGTCAAACAAGTAACCAAATCATCCCATTATACACATAGCTCTGATGCCATTTTTAGGGATTCGAACATTAAAACGCAACGGAAAAATTAAAATTTCAAATCCCTACCGCAGGATCTATGTATAATGACTGGATAATTATGGAGAATAGATGTTTACCTTAATAAAGCTTTCCTTCTGAATGTAATGGGCGTTCTGATCTTGATGAACCAACACAGCAACCCTCCTTTCAAAGTTCTGCTCTTCAAAGGTATCCACACGAACGTCCGACCGTTCAATGATCACCGGAACCGGTACTAGCCAATTTGGTTACCTCCTTCTCTCTCTCTCTCTCTCTCTAGCCTCTCTATCATGTAGAGCTGCTAGGGTTTTTTCTCAAAACCGTGATTAACTTCTTAACCCAAAAAATGTGCATCTTAATGTATATATAGGGAGAGAGGAGATTCGGGTCTAACCCTAATCATAACGGGCTTCTAAAAGAACTCATTCTGATTTTGGATTTATATTATTATTAAATTCAAATTCTAATATATATATATACAATTATCAAGTCTCACTTAATTAATTTAATAATTAAATTTGAATTAACAACAATAAAATATTTAAATTCATAATTTAAATAACACTCCGTTTTAAATATTCTTTGTGTGTGACCCTTTAGGTTATTATTACGTTGGCAATAATTTTATTTTCTAATAATAAAATTATAAACAATGAGTGATATCTAGTAATACATCATTGCTCCCCAAGTAATAATAATAATTGGTGACTCAATTAAACCTTTCGTGAATAATGTACAATGTAATGTAATCCCTTTAGCTTTATATTATAGATCAAACTCGAGGCATGCATTGTGTCATCCTCTGTTAACGTTTAATCATTCTTTCCTTAATCAATGAGTAAACTAATAAACAAATCAGTATTTGAGCACGACCATGCATTTTATAGTCTTACTCAATCAAGAGGCCAATAATATCACTCCTTTAATATGCGAGGGCTAAATCCCATCTAGATCATTCATATTTCTCATATGATTCATAATATACCCAATGTCTACTTTTATGATTACCCGGTCAAGGATAACTTTCAATAGTATCAAAGTATATTAATTCTCGTATAGAAATATAATGATTTCAGGTCTAAGGACCAATACATCATTATCACTGTGAGATTAACTTATGACACATTAAACATGTAGTATCTCACAACGGGTCAATCCAGCACCATGTATTTAATACATGTGCCTGTGTTTTTGACTTTAGTATCACCATACCTATGATCAATGAGATGTGATCATCAGTCAACAAACACACTAGTCTCAATGTTAATTATCGTCCCTTAATAATAATACTTGACTAGGGACCTTTAGGAATATCAATATTATTCTCATAATCTCATTTCTAAGTCACGTACTTAGAGATATAGATTTACATATCATATTCCATGCACATTCATTAATTTAACATTTTATCGCAGAAAATAAAGATATAATAAATTACTAAAGAATAACTCTTAGAATCATAATTAATAATCCAAATGTTTCATAACATAAACATAATAGTGTTGTCTCTAGGGCACAAACACTAACAAAACAATCTTCTCATGAATTAGTTCTTGGTCAAACCCCTAATATTTCACATTTGAAGATCTTTGGTAGTGACGTATATATTCCAATTGCACCTCCACAAAGATCTAAAATGGGACCGCAAAGAAGAGTAGGTGTATGTGTTGGTTTTGATTCACCGTCTATTATAAGATATCTTGAACCATTAACTGGTGATGTCTTTACTGCTCGATATGCTGATTGTCATTTTGATGAGTCTGTATTCCCTCTATTAGGGGGAGATAATATTTTGCATAAGTTGAATTCTGAACTATCATGGAATATATCAGGATTAAGTTCCATGGATCCACGTACTAAACAATGTGAATCTGAGGTTATAAGAATCATTCATATGCAAAATATTGCTAATCAAATGCCAGATGCTTTTAATGATTTTAGACATGTAATAAAATCACATATACCTGCTGTTAATGCACCGGAAAGGGTTGAAATCCTTATTTATAAAGTAATTCCTGAAGAATTAATTGGTAATTCAAAACCACGCCAGAAGCGTGGTAGACCTGTTGGTGTAAAAGATGTTGTACCACGAAAATGGAAATTGATTGGACATGCCACTGAAGTGGCAAGTGTTCCAGAAAATACCCCAGAAACGGTATTACCTCCCGAAGAGGTTCGAGCTCCTGAAGTGGCTATATCAAATACCCCAGAAGCGGTATCACCTCCCGAAGAAGTTAAAACCCCTGAAGTGGATGTGACAAAACCACTAAAAGTGGTATTGCCTCCGGAAGAGGATATTGCCCCAGAAGTGACACATGCTTCAATAGAAGCAAAGGTACCTGAAAATCATGAGATCTCACTGAGTTATATACATAACAAGAAATTATTGAATCGTGGGAGTATTGAGGTTGATGATGTATATGTTTTTTTCGTGGCATGTGATATTATTATGAACTCCGATCCTGAACCACAAAGTGTGGAAGAATGTCGACAAAAGAGATGATTGGCCAAGATGGAAATTTGCAATACATGAATAATTGCAATCCTTGCGCAAGAGAAATGTATTTGGACCTGCAATCCAAACCCCAGTTGGTCTGATCCCCATCGGGAATAAATGGGTGTTTATAGGAAAATGAAATGAGAGAAATGAAATTGTGAGATATAAGGCCCGACTGGTATGTTGGGTTTCGAAGGCATAAAATGCAGCGGATAAACGTAAATAAAACAAAAATTTTGAAACCCAAAAACAGGATCCATGTATAATTATGGGCAGATTATGGAGATAACGAATCATACCTTTCAAGAGCTTAACTTTCACGAACTCAACGGAGATCCTAGCTATCACGCTTTGTGTCTACCTCTCGGAGAAACACCTCTATGGTATCCACACGAACACCTTCAAGAACGTCTCACGAACTTGACTACGGAATGGATGTACTAGCCTCCTTCTTGACGATCTGAATTGCCTCTACCTCTCTTTGCTGCTAGGGTTTTCTCAAAAACGTACAAGCCTCTTTAACCTATCATTATGTATTTATAATGGCTGATTAAAAAGGCCCATAACAGCAAAGCCCAACCCTAGTAGGTATTGGATTAAATAATAAAAACGAATTTCTATTATTTAATTAATAACTAAGTCATACTTAATTATTATGGGCAAAAAACATTCCTTTTAATTCGAATTTATATTATCTCAATTAAGTCTTATTTAATTATAATGAAATTCAAATAATCATCAATTAATTTAAATCCATAATTTAAATTAACTATTCCATTAAGTGCTCTATTTGTGCGACCCTATAGGCTATTATTTAATTGGCAATAATTTTATTCTCTAATAAAATTATAAACAATGAGCGGTATCTAGTAATACATCATTGTTACCCAATTAAACAATAATTAAATCGTGATTAGATAAAACCTTTCGTGATTAATGTTTTTCGTGTAATATAATCCCTTTAACCATACATATTATAGATTAAACTCAAGGCATGTATTTAGTCATCCTCTTCAACATTTAATCCGGGTTTACTTGATCCATGAGTAGATTATCGAGACAAATCATTATTTGAGCATGGCCATGCTTTTATAATCTCACTCAATCAAGAGGCCAATAATATCTCTCCTAATTATAGGAGGGTTAAATCCTTAATCTATCATTCATATTTCTCATACAACTCATGATATACCCGATGTCCACTTTTATCATCACCCGATCAAAAGTAACTTTTAATGTAGTCAAAGTATATTAATCCTCGTATAGAAATATAATGATTTCAAGTCAAAGAATCGTTACACCATTATCACTGTGAGTCTTTCTTATGACTTTATTAAACATGAAGAATCTCACTGTGGGTCTATCCAGTACCATGTACTCTCACATGTACCTATGTATTGACTTTAGTATCCCCATACTTATAACCAATGAGATGTGGTTATCTTGTCAAACAACATACTAGTCTATCTATGTATTATTATTGTCCTATATAATAATACTCGACTAGGGACCTTTAAGAATATGATATATTATATAATCTCAAGTTCAAGTCATGTACTTAAACTATACAATTTGTATCATGATTCTAAGGATATTTATTATGCTAACAAAATATCACAGTAATTAAGGTCATAATAAATACATTTATTGAATGATCAACTGACATAAAGATTATAAAAGAATAATATATTGCCTCTAGGGCACCTACACTAACATGGTAGCCCATGGATTCTCTCAAAGGCCTGGATTTGATTACCAGAAAACTTACTCTCCTGTGATGGATGGAGTCATTTTTCGTTTTTTGATAGGTATGACTTGTATGGAAAGATATTTATATGAAAATCCTTGAAGGATTATAGATATATGAAACTAAGCCTCGACATTTATACTCAGTTAAATTACAACGATCATTATATGGATTAAAATAGTTTGGTCGTATGTGCTACAAGAGGCTTAGTGAATATTAATTAAATGATGGGTATGTCAATAATCAGGTGTGTCCATGTATGTTTATCAAAAGGTCATCAATTATTTTTATTATTATTGTTGTATATGTGGATAATTTGAATATTGTAGGTACTTTCGAAGATATTACTAACATTGCTGCTTATTTGAAAACTGAGTTTGAAATGAAAGATCTTGGAAAGACAAGATTTTTTTTAGGAATACAAGTGGAACACTTATCTTCGGGTATACTTGTTCATCAGTCCACTTATACAGAAAAGATTATTGATCGGTTCTACATGGACAAAGCTCATCCATTAACGACACCAATGGTTGCTCGATCACTCGAAGTTGAAAATGATCCATTCCGACCCAGAAAAGAAGATGAAAATGCACTTGGACCTAAAGTTCCATATCTTAGTGCTATTGGAGCTCTTATGTATCTTGCAAATAACACAAGACCCGATATTGCTTTTTCAGTAAACCTGTTGGCAAGATTCAGTTCTAATACAATTAAAAGGAATTGGGATGAAATCAAACACATATTCAGATATCTTCGTGGGACAATTGATCTCGTGTTATTCTTTCCACATAGTTCAAAGTCACAATTGACTGGATATGCAGATGCTGATCAAGTACATGTCAGATCATCATTTTGGACGATCAAAAACAGGTTATATATTCACATATTGTGGCACTGTTATCTTTGGAAGTCTACAAAACAGACTATGGCAGCAACTTCATCAAATCACGCAGAATTACTTGCAATTCATGAACCAAGTAGGGAATGTATTTGGCTAAGATAATACATCTTGTATCAGACAGTTAAAGGAAGGATATATCAAAAGGGATTGAACCAAACATATCTTACCAAAATTCTTCTATACGCATGAACTACAGGAAAATGGTGATATTGATGTACAACAAGTGCGCTCATGTGATAATCTTGTTGATTTACTTACACAGTCACTACCCACATCGATATTTGAAAAGTTACAGAATAATATTGGCATGCGGAGATTGAGAAACTTATTATAACAAGATGTCAAAGTGTGAGATGTTAAATTCAGGGGGAGACTGTACTCTTTTTCTTTCGTCAAGATTTTTATCCCACTAGGTTTTTCCTTGCAAGGTTTTAACGAGGCAGTTAATCTCTGAAGTAAACTCGCATTTGACAATCATGGGGGAGTGTTATAATATAACATTGATTGTCAAAACTTAATCAAGAAGACTCATAAAACTTATCGAGGAAGCCTCTCAAAACTTATCGAGGAAGACTTGCACAACTTCTTAGAGAAGAAACTTAGTAAGAAAGAATTGTAAACTTATTAAGGAAGACTTACGAAACTTACTAGTGAAGAACTACGATACTTATCAAAGAAGATTTATATAACTTCCTTAGTAAGACTTAGGGCTGTAAACGAACCGAGCTGATCGTTAGGCTCGACTCGACTCGACTCGTTTAACTCGACTCGACTCGTTAAGTAATCGAGCTCGAGTTCGAATAAGAAAATATGTTCGTTTAGCTTATCGAGTCGATCCGAATTTTACAAGTGGTCGTCTCGAACTCGACTCGAGATTGACTCGAGATCGACTCGACTCGTTAAACTCGACTCGAACTCGACTCGATAAGTAATATGAATAAAAAAAATCTAAATATATACATGAGCATGTTCTATCTCTACCCGTATTTTCCTAATTGGATTGGACTTAAATTTTATTTTATTTGGGCTGGGTCTTATTTGGACTCTAATTGGGACAAAAGACCAAAAAAAATTTAAAAATTAATGACCAACTCGAACTCGACTCGACTCGAAAAGTTCGTGAACAACTCGAACTCGACTCGGTTGTTAACAAACTCGAGTTCAAATATGAAAATCTGATCGTTAAACTTTTCGAACTCGACTCGACTCGTTAAGAAAAAACTCGAACTCGAACTCGTTAAGGAAAAACTCGTCTCGACTGGGTTCGTTTACGGCCCTAGTAAGACTTGTCAACCAAACCTCAATAAATAGGAACTTCAGTAATTGAAATCGGATATACTGAAACATATTGAAATACAATTCTTTCTTCAACTTCTATTCTCTCTACGTGATATTATTAAGTTATTCATAATCAAGTAATTCAAGATTTACAACACGGATTTACAACACGTTATTTGCAACAATACGTATATAATGTAAAAAAATAATGGGGAAGACCGGATCGATATTCATGTATATAAAAGTCACCTTAAACAATTGCCCTCTCACCTATTTACACCAGTTTAGATGCCAGTTTAGATGCAGAAAGATGTGATTGCAATTTGCAAATGAAATATATATGTACATGAATTTGGCAAAAACAGAGTATGAAGTAGTTAAGTGTATAAGATGTATGTAAAACGTATGTAAACCCTTCAGAGTTGAGAAACTTTGTTTGCAAAGACACAGCTTGAATAGTGAAACACAGAAGCATGTAACTATGTAAGACATTAACAAGAGCACCGTTTAAATTGCAGTAAGATACTATGCACTAAAATAAATGGGCTACAAGTAATCTCGTTTCTTTCATCTCGATCTATCTAAACCGATTTTGATTCAATATGATCATGAGAAGCTGCACAGAATTTAATTTGTAATGAAATCGCAAATTAAAGCTATTTTTAGACAAACTGTATCCAAATTTGTTACCATGTGTAACAGCAATAGTTAGGTGAACATTACCCTATCAATAAGAGGCTCTCAGCTCTATCAACAATTATGATTTTGGTATTGAAATGCCTCTTCTCTGTCTGTTATGTATATCAGTTCAATAAACTGTTGATCACTTGAGCTTGACGTTGAACTCATAATTTATCTAGGGGCCATATCGGTAACACTTATATAATTGGATGAAGAAGTAGAAGAGTCTCCTTGCTGCATTTTCGTCTCTGTAAAAAATCCAGGTTGTGTAGGCTCAGGTAGGGCATTTTCACTAGTTAGCATTTGTACCACGGTCGCCATTGTTGGCCTATCCTCTGGATACTGTTGCACGCATAGCAACCCTATTTGGACAGCTCTAAACACATCAAACTGAGGGTGATGGCTTGACTTTGCAACAACCTTATCGACTAGGTCAAACACACTTCCAATTGCATAGCTTCTCCATGCCTGAACAATTTGGTAAAATTAGTATATTTAATAACCATAATATAAGAAATTTGAGAAACTTTATTGTTTAATGACCTAGGGACTTACATGCCGAAGAAGGTTAAGATTGTGATCCTGTTGAGATACATTTTTGTTTCTCTTCCCGCTCACTATCTCTAACAGCAATACCCCAAAACTATAGACATCAGATTTCACCGAGAATATGCCATCAAGTGCATACTCAGGGGACATGTAACCGCTGCAACAATATAACAAACAATGTATCAGATTTTGGTTCCTAAAGCATTATCTCTTCAGGAAACAATAGATTCTTACTATGTTCCAACTACTCTAGTTGTATTGGCTCCAGTTTCAGTCTCTCCACAGATCCTTGCTGTGCCAAAGTCTGAAATTTTAGGATTCATCTCATGATCGAGTAAAACATTGCTGGCTTTGAGATCCCTATGAATGATCCGCAGTCTGGAATCTTGATGAAGCTAGAGAAGTCCCCGTGCGATGCCGTTTATGATGTTGTAACGCATAGGCCAGTCAAGTGCCTTGCTTTGATTTTTATCTATTCAATTGGTCATTAACTTAATCCACTATTTTAAGGAAACAGCAATGATGAATGTAATAATCCGGTTCCTAATTTGTAAAAGAAGACAGCAATATTGAGAAGGACATACATACCAAAAATGAACAAGTCTAAGCTTTTGTTAGGCATGTATTCATACACCAACAATCTTTCTCCTTCCTGCACAGAACATCCAAGAAGCTTCACAAGGTTTCGATGCTGAAGTTGAGCAATGCATGAAACTTCATTTTTAAATTCTTTTGGCCCTTGTGTGGAATCCTTTGACAGCCTCTTTACAGCTATTTCATTTCTCTTGTCAAGTATACCCTAAAAATCAAATAATAAAAAGCAACTCTATGGGTCAGGAGTGAGGATAACACACCAACTAACTCTTTTATTACGCTTCAAAGAAAATGCATAGCAATTGCACTGTTGAACATTTGCAATATATCTCTTCAAGAAGAGAGTAATGGTACCAGTAT
Organism: Apium graveolens; assembly: GCF_009905375.1. Classification (NCBI taxonomy): domain Eukaryota; kingdom Viridiplantae; phylum Streptophyta; class Magnoliopsida; order Apiales; family Apiaceae; genus Apium; species Apium graveolens. Next base: position 295,212,913 of record NC_133650.1, read on the forward strand.
GGTTACATATGTTCAGTGAGTGGCCTAAACTTTTTTCCTTAATCAGGTGCAGCACCATGGTACTTACCTTATACACTGGCCCAAAGCCACCTTCTCCAAGCTTGGAGTCTTTAGAAAAGCCATTGGTGGCATTAGCTAAAGTTATGAAGTCAAACAAAGGCAACTCCAAATCATCTTCACGATTCCCATTGCCCTCAGAATACAGTCTTCTAATCCCTGCAATTTCTACAGTTAAAGCAAATCAACCTAAACTCAACTTAACAGTATATACCACTAGAAAGAAAGAGGGTCCGGAGAAACATGGATAAAAAGTAGGCGTACCCTTAGGCCTGCATCTAAGGGCAGAGTAAAAGCTAAAAACAAAAGTTTTAAAAAAAAACAAGTACAAGGATTTTCTAGATTATCAAATTACCTTCTGCCCGCTTCTTCCTTCTCTTCCAAACTACCCACAGTACGCCAAGTCCTATCATAATGATCGACATGATAGGGATGATTACCAACTGTACTTTGAATCTTCCATTTTTACCTTAATAGTTTGCCAGAAAGTATAGTTAGTTCACTAGTTACAACAAATAAGTGACAATGGCTTAGCAAAAAAAAGTGACAATGGGACTCGGTATTACCAACACCATCAAAGTGCTAGCTAATCCATGGATGCAATCAGTTGTACAAATATGGTACTAGTTCAAGACATTAATTTTACCTGATGGAGGAGCAGGTAACTCAGAAGCAGCCATTCTTATGTATAGATCTTGCCCGTTTTCTTTAAGCTCTCTAATATCAATAAGCTCATTGAACCATAACAAGCATCCGCTTCCACTACCTCTAATATCGGTATTTGCATAAGCTGTACAAGAGCAATTCTTCATGCATACCTTCTTACATTCATCAAGACTCACATTACTAGCAAACCAAGAACGCTGAGGATCGGGTAATTTCAACCCCGAATGCATCACGAATCCCTCTCCATCCCCACAACTCAGTTGTACTTTCCTTTCACATCCACCGGACCAATCTGCAATATCCCATTCGTTTTTATTCTTTGGCTGAAATTTACTTAAGCATTCACATGCAGGAGAACTGTCAATGTTGCAACTTCCATAAGGTCCACACAGTGCATAACGATCGCAATCATCTATCTGAGCAGTAAGATAAAGTTTCCAGAGTTGAAATTTTTCAATCCATGTCCATCTTTGCAAATAACCCAGTGGATGTAATATCATCCTCGATGCAACTGAAGCATTAATAAGTTCGTAATGATAGTACAACTCCTTATCATTAGAAACAAAATCAAACTTATAAATTGGATTGGGTTTCAAGTTAGGCGTGCCAGAAAACCTTACACCATTCCAAGGCCCTCCTCGGGATTGTATGACATTTCCTTTTCTGAGTATTTCCTGTGGAAATCCATTACGATCAATATGAAATGTATATTCGCCTACAGATGGATCATCCTCACTTTTCCAAGAACTGAGGTATCTTTCAAGCCCAGTTTCCAAATTCCACCCGAGCTTAGCACCCGGTAAAAATGTATTTCCAGGTATATCAAAACTTTGCCACAGGTAATTTTCAGGGTCACTGTCAGTTTCATCTCTAATAATAAGATTACCAGAATCTAACAGCTGCACCACAGGAACATTTACAGAAGTTGAAGAGTTTGATGACCAAACTACATAATCAGAACCATTGAGAACAACAAGATTTCCATTGCTATTAAGTTTCAAGAGACCAGAAGTAGTTTTAAGAGGAGTTTCTCTATTAGCAATCCATACAATTGTCTTCTGCGGTATTTTCTTGTACCATATACCCACGTATCGATTTGTAGAACTTCCAAGATTAAAGAAACCAAGCTCGAAATATCTACCTTTTGAAACAATGGTACTACCATCTCTAATGTTTTGGTTGGCTTTTATAATATCTACTTGTGCTATAGAGTTTAGTGACTGAGAGAAAAATAGAATGTAGAATGTTAATGTAACCAAAGCAGCTGTAGAACTATGGCTTTCCATTTTCTTTCTTTATTGTCTCTCTTTGGGTTAACCAAAAAGAAGTGAAAAATAAGAGTTCTATAAATGATCAAGGAAAATTATATTGGTTACAAGAAAGATGCAAGACCTCAGATTCTAATGTCAACAGTCAATAATATTAACTGATTTTTAAAATAGTTACAATTATTTGTAAATGTCAGTGGAATTAAGTAGATTTAAGATGTTGATCATGAAATTACTAATTTTGGACTATAGAATCTTATAAATGAGGGACATAACATCACCTCAAAAAACATAAATTTATGGATGTAAAGAACATTACCAGACACCTTTCCATCATCACACAGTTGCAACATCTAAAGTCTAAATGACTTGTCTTTAGAATATCAGGGTCTTCTGTAGATTATTGTCCACATATTTCAGTTTTAATACATGCTGCACTTTACTGATTTGATTCAAGGTGCAAATTATGTGTGATGTGGTTGATGTTGGACCAGGCTAATTTGGTACTTTGAAAAATAAATCAATTACATTCCGTAATTTTGCAATTTGTTTGAGAAAATAACAGATATTAATATCTTACCAAATTCATAATCAAAATTTGAATATTGTTGACATTTAAATTTTTTTTTTAAAAATCCTGCAAGCACTTGCTTGAATACACCCAGATTGTGAAGAAGAATGGTGAGTCAAGATGGCCCCTGGATAGTAACATTCTAGCACTGTCAGTTTGAAAATAGAATGCAGTAATCAAATATCTATTATCACACGAAAATTCTTGCAAGTCGGTTCTTGGAATTAACCAGGCTGAAAAGTCCCAATCCTGATTTTTTCTACAGATGAAACAATAGTGTCTCCATCTTCGACAATGTACTAGTAGCAATCTTATTGTCAACTCTTCAACTGCACTAAAATTTTAACGTAGCTAAACAAGCATGTCAACAAAAGCTGCAGATGGTTTTCGTATTGTATCTCCTCTAATGAATTATGTATAGCTTTATTATACATAAATTATTTTTTTCCGCGAAAAAAACTTAATGTCACCTTCTTCATGAATATAGCAAGCCAGTAGAGATGTGTTATGATTTGTTTCTCTCATACTTGGGTGAAAACTAGAGCAGTAACACAAATTTAACTATAAGTCGAGAAGGTTGATATTTATGACTGGGATGAGTAAAAATTTTGTTTCTCTTCCTGCTCACTATCTCTAACAGCACTACATTTATGTTTAATTTAAAATCTGCCATCAATAACATATTTAGGGGACAAGTAGCCACTGCAAGGACATTCCGAAGAATTTCAGATTTTGGCTAATGGAAGAACTAAGTTTTAAGAAAGGTAGAGATTCTTATTATGTTTCGACAGCTCTAGTTGAGTTGGCTCCAGATCCCCTCTCCCTGAAGATCCTTGCGGCGCTAAGATTTGAAATTTTTTATTCATATATTGTTCAAGGAGAACATTGTTGGTTTTAGAGAAGCCTCTTACTATGCTGTTAATGATGTTATAGAGCATAGGGCCAAACTGCGTTGCTTTGTTTATACTTAATAGATTGGTCATTAATTCATTGTAGTAAAATCACTGTTTAAGAAACAAAAGGATGAACAAACTGCTTGAATATCTGATTAAAAGAAGACATATAGCTTATTGAATAGGATAATTTACCAAAGATAAACTGGTCTAAGCTTTTATTAGACATGTACTCATGCACCAACATTCTTTTCCATTCTGTACAAAATAGTCAAGATGCTTCACAAGGTTCCAGTGCAGAAGAAGAGCAAAACATGAAACTTCAATTAAAAGTCTTCCAACCCTTACCATTAATTCTTTAAAAGCCTGTTTACATCTACTAATTAGCTCTCTTCGAGCATACCCTAGAAAATGTCAATGTGACAGTGTCGTATTCTGCAATGGAATTATTTATTCTGTTATGTAACACCAACTCATTGAGTCTACCAGTTTGAATCCTGTCAACAGGATTTCTATCAACATGTTGAAACTAAGTGTTTACACATTATTCTATCAGCCTCTTGATTTCTGCAGATACCAGTCACCCTGGATCAAAGCAGCGGAATGGTAATTACCTTAACTAGCATAGATTGGAATGAAGCCATTGGATGCATCAGCCAAGGTTGTGAAGTCAAACAATGGAACCTCCATGCCCTCATTACCATCCCTATTGTCCCCATCATTTTCAAATAAAGCTTTGTTGAGTTGTTGTCCCTGCAACTTTGACAACCAAAGGCACGCAGTATATCCTAAACACAAAGTTGTGAGAAAACCCTAGAATTTGTTAGATTATACTATAACCAGCATGTGCTTCCTTTTGTTCCTGCTTGCTAACTGGCATGCGCCAAGCAATTTTCTTAAAGTCAGCAAGGTTTTGTAAAAAAATTTCACTTTTTTATAGAAGATCATGATGATAGTTAGAGGATCTGCAGTGTGGATGTAACACCCCCAAATCCGGGGTCAGGGATTCGGGTTGTCACGAGTTTCATATCCCTTAACAACACTTAATCTTAACAATCAACCAATTACTGCGTACTGTGACCCCACAATATACACACACAGCAAGTTATAGTCTCAGAGATGAATACCCAAAAAAGTAACACAAGTCATTTTATTCCACATAATAAGCCATTACACCTCAAGAAAGTTCTGAATAAATTTACATTTCTTTGCCATTATTACAATTCATATTATACATAAGTCTGGTTTATCAATAGTTGAAAACCTAGCCTATTGGTAGCTCCTACCTCAGCTACGACGGCATCAACGCTTCCAGAAAACTGCGGAACATTTTCTAACCGCTTGCGAATTGGAAGCTTGATCCTGTTCATCTTGTCTATCTGATGTTGTGTGATGAAAGAAGAAAGCAAGGGTGAGCAACAAGCCCACCAAAATAATATGTATAATGATTTAGAATATATGAGCATTCTCATAGTACTCATAAAAGTCTTGGTCAAGAAGAAATGAACCAAGTTTGATATCTTACCGTGACCAAGTCGCAAAATATTCAGTATATATGTATATATACTTTTCAAAATCTTGGAAGTCCTCTTCCATGCATAATATACACAGAGTTCCAGTTTATAACTGTATAAAAATATCGTTGCAAGGTGATCTCATATATCTAACCTTGTCTCAACGTTTTTCTGAAAATCTTTGTCATGCATAAGATAATCATTTACTAGATATAAGTTTAAAAGATGAAGTTACAAGATACTCCAATATACTTATATATTTTCCGAATACTACTTGAACTACCACCGTTCAAGTTATAATTAGTTCATCCCATAGATTAAGCTACAAGACAAAACTTGTATAGAATCAATTTTAAAATATCATTAAAATAAAATGAAGTTACGAGATACTTCATTTGATGCAAACATCATTTTGAAAGCTTGACCCTGCCAACACTCAACAATCGCCCAACCGTAGCCTTTCTATCGAGGTGCTCTGGGTAGTGTTGCAGAAATATCCAACTAGATGATGAACTCATTACGGGAGTTTGTCGCGCCAGGAAGACCACTTACGATGATCAGTCGCAGTAGTACAACCCCACCATTTTCTACATGTAGAGGAGAACCTGTCGGATTTACTTGTCAACCGAACACTGGACTCCTAAGGAATGGACCGTCTTAGCGGAACTTCCAGGCCATTTTGGCCAATATAATCAGGCTGGGCCGGCACCACTCGACCACTTACGCCACTCCTAGTTCAGATGAAATCCATGACTCTGAAACGTAAAGCCTGTCCCCACTTTCCCCAAGTAGAAACTTGTCGATACGGCTCCACCAAGAAGTCGTATCTAGTTGGAAAGGAAAACTCACCGACATTTCCCAGGCGATGCCTGTTAATGGATTAACTTGTTCCAAGAATTTTACTTCCCGAGTATTGGGTAAGTAATCAAAAACTCTTTTATCAAGACAACAACCTTGTTGCGAATATAAAACATACCACAGAGTCGGATCCCTCAGGTTTTGAGCGAGTATTTAAATCCCATTCGAAAGGAGGATCTTACATATAAAAAAATGAGTTTTGGGATCCGCTCTAACTTTTAAAATCATTTTTAAGACTCGCAAAACATTTTTAAGAATGTTTGGAGTGATGTTCATTTAATAAAATAAATCAGTCCCAATATATTAGAAAATATCTGAATATTATTATTTAAATAATATTCCCATAAAGAATAATCTTTATAAAAATAATTGAAGTAGAAGTTGTAAAACTTATACTTGAAATGAATATTAAATAACCAAAGATATACTTATACGAAAGTACTATCTTTATTTGAATAATCAAAAGTAAGTTTGATTATCGATACATTATTCTTTAATAAAATAAATAATAATAATTAGTAAATAATCAGAGTCATAAGTCATCGAATGAATATTCAAAATAATATTCATTAATAAATTAAGAGGAGTCATATGTCCTCGAATGAATATTCAAAATAATATTCAATAATAAAATAAACGGGATCATAAGCCCTCGAATGAATATTCAAAATAATATTCAATAATAAAATAAACGGGATCATAAGCCCTCGAATGAATATTCAAATTAATATTCATTAATAAAATAAACGGAGTCATATGTCCTCGAATGAATATTCAAAATAATATTCATTAATAAAAGAAAGTTATCGAATAAACCTTATTTGATTCATAATTTTAAAAACTATTCATATATATATATATAAATATATATATTATACTCGGGAGCATCGACTCCCGGTTTTAGAAAAAAGTTCACCTTTGGGTCCCCTATACTAAGGGTATATGCAAATTACCGCTTATCTCTAGCATAGGTATTATCAACTGAATCAACAGATATGTGTGTCAAGAATACGAAACAGGCATGCATATATACCATATCACATGCTACAATATATCGCAAGAATTTGCTAATTAACCAACATGCATCTATCGCAAGATAATGCATATACAAATATATACATCACAACAATAGTATAGCTTGTAGAAAACTTGCCTGAGCGACTGGGGGTTACAAATGGCTTGAGACGAGTCTGGTAACCTATAAACAAAATATAAGTTGGAATTAAACCAAAGTCACTTATAAACCTATACTTTAACCAATTTAGACTCTAACGCTCGCTTTGCGCTTACTGATTCTCTTAAGTCGCTCGAGTACCCTCGGCTCCACCATTTTTAATAAATTAACCATTACGAGCTTTAAGGCAATTCTTTCGCGAGTGCCTTACCAACTGCCTAACACACTTTACATAAATGTTTCATACTCCAATTAGTCCTTTTAGGTCTTTAACCTATATTTCAAAGTAAGGCGAGGGGTAATGATTCGTTCGCGAAACGCCGTTACTTAAAACGGTCGTTTCTCCTAAACCGTTCATCAGATTCAAACGAACTACATATCAAAACGAAGCTCGTAACATGAACTATCTAATAATGGCAATGGTCAAAACCTAACAGTGAGTTCACGGGTCCTAATGTTAAGAACAAAATCAGCCTAAAGTAAATCGGACATTACGACGGCTATGTTTACGCGATTACCCAAATTTAAACCACTCCAAATCATCTCACAATCAACATCCCAACCAAAACTCCATTCATACTACATCATAACAGCCCCAACAACTTCACATTATCAATTTATACTATTCTTAAACATGAATTTAAACTACACTTAAGTTCATTAATCAAAATCCAAGAACTACCACTCCAAAAACTTTACAAAACCAACTAATCTCTACATTCACAACAAGCAAGCCTCTCATGAATTATAACAACAAAACTAAACCTAATTACTCAAATAAAGTTAGGGTTTGGAGGGGTTATACCTTCCTTGGAGAGTGGAGAATCAATAAGGAAGCTTTAATTAACCACTAGTTATCTTTACTAAGCTTGAATCTTGAAGAAAACATAAGAAAACACAAAGTTAGTTCTTGAAAACACTATTCATCAAGAACTTTGATGAATTGATTAGCTATGTAAATCATGGAATCTTGAGCTTTAACTTATGGCTCATCTAAGTTATGAATTATGGAAGCTAAAGAAACAAACCTCTTGATTTTTGAAGGTGTGTAGCTAGGGTTTTGAAATTTCTTCCTTGGTTTAAGAAGAAAAAGCCGAGAGCTTTTGTTCTTGAAGAAGAGAAGTCAACTTCTAATTTTGATGAAATGAATTGTTTTGGCTTGGTTGATTGCTTTTGATTTGTTTTGTTACCTTTTTACCATGGTAATTTTTTGTGTGGTTCTAATTCAACCAACAACACACTTTGCTTGGTCATGCTTATGTCACCATGTGATGTCACCCTCCCTCATTTGTCCTCTTCTCATTGGTTTAATGACATCATCCCCACTAATCTCTTTGATTAGCTTCTAATTACTTGGCTAATGACCGTTGATCTGTTATACAGTTCGCTTAACTTTCGTTTTCGTTTATCGTTTGAGGGATCATACCCGGGATCTTATTACTTGGGTTCCCTTAACTTTTCTCAATACATTATATTCCTTTGATGATCCTCTCTTACAATTTTTGAATTTAAATCCTTTTTATCCTGTTACCTTATACTCAATTCTTTCGATATCTGGTGGATTTTCGGGAAAAATCAAAGTATTCGGATTTGGATTCTGACGATCTATACATACACTTATATACCACATAGAGTACTAATAATATCCCAGAAGATCAATAAAAGAACCTCTTCATAGTGTGGCATGAAAAATTTTCTTAATCAGCATAATCAGCAAAATACTATTCATAAGGGTTTCAAAAATTCCAAAAATTGGGGTTATTACAGTCTCCCCTCCTTAAAAGGATTCCGTCCCGGAATCAGATAGAAAATGAGTAGGGATACTTTCTTAGAATTGCACTTCTAACTCTTACATAATTTTCCCACATTGTGGTTCTACCATCAAACTCTGACTAGTTTGATAACTCTTCTCCTAAGCATTTGTCCATTTTTGATCTATAACCCTTCCTGGTTGCTCCATGTAGGTTACGTCTGGTTGCATGTCTATGTGCTCATATGCCCCTATTTATCTGGCATCCGAATTACACTTCCTTAACATTGATACGTGGAACACGTTATGAACTTGCTACATGTTCGGGGGTAGGGCTAGCTCATATGCTAACTTTCCAATACGACTTAATACCACAAAGGGTCCAACAATTCGTAGGCTTAGCTTTCCTTTCTTTTTGAACCTCATCAATCCTTTCCAAGGGATACCTTTAACATTACTAGGTCCCCAATTTCCTATTCTTTGTCCTTTTGTGTCGAATCAACATACTTTTTATGTCCATCTTGGGCTACTACCAGCCATCCTCTGATTAAATCTATTATATCCTTGGTCCTTTGAATCACTGCTGGTCCGAGCATCTTGCGCTCTACTACTTCATCCTAACATAAGGGAGATCGACATTGTCTTCCATCAAAGATCTCATAAGACGACATCTCGATACCTGACATACGATCTATTATCGTGAGAAGACTCATCCGCGTTAAGTGATCATTCCAAATTCTTCCAAGTCTATTGCACAGACTCTTATTATAGCTTTTAGCATTAGAGCTTTTGCTTCTCAATACCCATTCATTTCCAGTTCGTAATCGCTACTACCTTCCGTTCCTAATATTATACTGGTTACACCTTTGCTCGTTAGCATTCTATAACCTTTTAATAATCGCGTCAACCTTAGTATCACGAACGCGTTAGAATCGGAATACCACCATACTTGGTACCACCTCCTCTCTAGTTGCCTCCATCTTCGAAAGTTTGGTCCTTCATATAGAAGTAAAAGAATTTATTGAGAGATCATTATGATCATGAACACTTGTTACATTGCATAGTTAGTACAGAAGGTGGCCAGCCTTTAGTACTTGACAAGCAATTAAACAACATGTGGTATCCTACTAGGCTTCTATCACACAGATAGATAGTCATTCGGCAATACCTCCCCTTCTGGAAGGGTTGTTCTTCTCAGCTTATACAAAATGAAAAGGAGAGAAAAGAATGAATTGAAGAGAATTGTATATATATAAATTATGTTGCCACAAAATATCTGGCTTGGAATTTACCTCTGAACTATAGAGGTTTGTCATAGGAGAACAAAACATATACGTATATATATCAACATCAGGTATTCGCTATTCCGTCCATCATTCTATGGACCCATGCTGTTCCTCGAGCTTATACACAATCACCTTTGAAACTCCCTCGATATCGAAACTCGAATCTGGGACCTCATTCTAGACATCATCGTTACTAGAATTTTATGCTTGCACTACAACCTTCCTCGTATAGTAATACGACTCTCTATTGATAGAAGGAATAAATATTCAATAGGTAAATAATCGACCTAGTTTTTCTATCAAAGATAACTTATACGTCAACACGACCCGATTAGTGGTACTCAATCTCAACATCCATTCCAATACAACTCTCACGGTTGTAATCGACTCATTACTCGCAGAATCATTGTTGCATTACTATGGTCCACCACTGACCTACTGTCGTCATTCACTTTCCATGAAATCTTAATATCTAACCATACGGAGTCCATACATGTCGTATAGAATTCTTCTAAGGAGTTAACATAATCACCATTCATAATTCATGAAGAACACTCCAAATTCTGACGTACTTTCATGACATGAAGCAGATAAAATTGCAAAAGAGTTTCAATCAAAGCAACGATAGCAGGTTAATACCATTCTTAATCATATGCCTTAAATAGAAGACTTAACTCAAAGGTTCGTCTAGTCCTTTTTGAAAAATGGTCCTGGCTTATCTCAAGATAGTACCTTCTGAGATAGATAGCCCACTCATGGCGATTACATGAATTAAACCTTTACCAACTACTATTACGGTTGGGTATTGCACAGTCATCAGAAGGAATGTCAATCTTCCAAACCATATACAACCTTCACAGCTTTAACCATCATCACTGTATTCCTTTGGCACAAGCGCCTATAATTATCCTCTTACCTTTAAGGTGTCGGCCACCTCTTTGGCCTTTCCTGATAGTAAAATTTCCTTACAGTCAATGTCATTTTAACCACCTCCAAATAAATTTTCTACCTCATTTCAATCACTGCTTATGTGAAGATGTTTTCCTTAAAATCTGATGAGTAAAAAAAAAATATCACCATTTTTCCATAAGTTATTGCCTCAGTCTTTAGAGGTTAATCACTGTCACGGCTGACTCTCAATCATACTTAGAACATCTTTTATCTTAGGTCCTAATTTCCCTGAACAATTTCGACCTTTACTGGTTCGATCCATACTTTCTCGTGGTTTAACACGTGCCCCACTTGGCATCATTATAATTACATCATATTTCCTTTATCAACATTTCTATTCTTGAGAATTTTGAGTATTACCTTTCTCCTTGTAAAACCTCTAAGGTTATCCTTGAATCGTTCCTCCTGTATTCCCTAGATACAGGGCATATCAAGATACCATTTATTAATACCAGAATCATTGTCTATATACTTCTGAAAAATTTCTCCACTGATTCCTAAAGGTTGTTATTACCTTAATCCTTTCCAATTCATACTGTCAAAACTCATATTATCCCTATTAAGGGTGAAATGCCAACCTTTATGCATTTCCCTAGGATTCATTTTAAGTTACCGATGTTCTATCCTTAATTCCACCTTTAAAAAGGTACATGCATCCTTCCATGGATAAATCAAGTCATATATTCCTGATAAGGGTGTCTTATTCAATCATTTCCACCTCGATAGTATATGCCTAATTTCACAATAACATCTGTATTCAAAATGAGGTCAATCAATATGGCCTCCAAAAGATAACAACGGTTATCCGCTTTTCTTGCCTAATTTGGTAACGATAACAAGGATGTTCTGGAAGATATTGGTCGTGTTCAACGTGAACTTCTTCTTAATAATTCCTTATTTACTTTTGTTGTTTATCTCAACAGTCACCTCAATGCTGGGATATCTTTCATACCTGGCGTCTCCCTTTCTGGGTATCAAGCCACCAGTCTTACACTTCACATTCTTGAAGGTCACTCCCTTCATCCAATTTTCCTAATTTCTTACTTTCTCGTCTCCTTAGTCTATCCGCGTCTCATTATTTATCCTTCCAACTATCTCAAGGTTTCCTCGAATCCTCCCAACTTACAGGGAATAAAATATATGTATCTCTTATGCCTTCAACCATCAATTTTTAACTCATGGTGAATCACCCTCATCCTGACGATTACATACTTTTCTATTTCTATTGCTACGAGTCTTTAGGGTTTCCTCATACCCAACTCCCTTATCATTCCTCAAACTCTATTGCCTTTATATTCCTTTTCACTTCAATTTCTTTTTATTTTCCTTTCTCTTATCATTATTTAATGAACCCACTAATTATTTACTTCAAACATCACGTCGTTCTGGGATTCTTGTCCTCCGAATGAATCTTTACAACTTTTACAATCTTAGATTCATAATTCATCATACTCGTCCGCCTTTGTTCTGGCTCTAAAGCTTTTACACTATCTCCATAACCTTGAGAATTACTTTCCCGAAAACAATTGATTGAACTTTTATCAGTTTATCATAACCTCTTGCTCCGTGCCTTTCTTGGTCTTTCACCAGTGGTGGCCCTTCTCTTAGGAGGGTAAGTGACAAAAATAGTCTTTTGTGATTCGTCCATCATTTAGAATCTCAAATGATTCCTATATTTCCTTTAGCCAGGCTCTTGCCTCGACCGGGTCAGCTTGTTCCTTGGAACTCTAAGGGCTTAGCGACTTAAAGGTCCTGAAAGAATTTCACACCACATTGTTTCCTCAAGGTGGTGGTTAGGGGTAAAAGTATAAGTTTTGTTTTAGGCAGGTCCATGGATTGCCCAATAGGAGTACCATCCTGGTTCTTCCTATCTTACTCAACTTCTGTTTTCTCAGTCTAAATATTTCTTCCTACTCCCCATAATTGGGGTCATCTTTTAATTTAAAATCCTCATTTTCCACTTCATTATATTCTGGGTTCCTTATAGCTTAATTACGACTTCCCTGATTATCACATTCAAGGTTTGCCCCTAATCTTATTCCTCATGGGGGCATAATGCTTGGAAAAAAAAATTGAGAATCTCTGGATATTTGTCTTATTTGCTTTGCTTAAGTCTTTCCCTCGTTCCGTCCTTGCATAATTGCAAATTATGAATTCTCAAGTTCTATAAACTTCATGACACTCTCTTAAGAGTTAATAGTGCAATTAACAATATGAACTTATCACAAACAGACTGATCTGAACTGAAATTAATGAATATATATATAACCATTTGTTCGAGGGTACAACAACTGAACACATTAAAGAGAATTACATCATTTGATCTGATCGCTTCTATCCCAAAAGTAATACCATAGATAATCATCTAGTCATTAAAACTAATCATTCATAACTTAGGCTAATCCTCCAAAAGCGGTGCTACATGAAACCCTTGTCTGATCGCTCTGGCTCTGCACACTACCATGGATCAAGAAATACGGGCATGCACGACATCCCTAACCTGCTCCATCACAGAGGTGATGATGTCTAAGATAGTTGCAAGTAGAGCTGGATCAATCTGACCCTCAAGATGGCCTCTAGCTGTAACACGGGTGGTAGCCTCAATCCTTTCCATGCTATGAGCTAATCCTGCCGGAAGTACCCCGCCCTCAATCCTTGGTGCAGTAAGTCGATCCAACAGATCACTCCTAACATTATGGGCCTCAGACAGGCCACCCAAAGTCATGTAATAATCGGCGATAAGAGAAGCCTGAGTGGTTGCATCTAGCAGTCCATGGGGTGCAGGTGGTGCAGGCCCAGGGGATCCAAATGGATAACCAAGCACGGTATCAGGTGACAATGGTGCAGGAGATAAAGGTGGCATTTCCTCAGTAGGTGCTGGCTCTGTACAGGGGAGGGAACATGAATTGGTGGAACCTCATGGATGTCTTCAGGAACCTCGGGAAGAGGGTCTGATATTGGTATAATTGGTGTCGTGGAAGGCCCCACTCCTTCTGCCCTCATTAACCTTTGTGCCCTTGGTAACTCTTCATCCTCTAGTGCCACCCTCGCGGCCATTCTTGCTCTGGTAGTCGCCCTGACTACGGTCATCAATTCCTCAGCGGTCCTCTCTTCATTCTCGTCAGGATCTTCCACGAGATCCTCCTCGGCAACAATCCCTTTTGGGATAACATCTTCAACTGCAACATTCTCAATATAAATCTCATCTGGTCCCTCGTTAAGGTACTCTATCAGATTCACAATTTGATCTCCAACATGTAATAAAACATCCCCATGCTGATGCTCCTGAACCTCAGGGTTCGGTGCCCAGCTGCCCTATACGAGAACGAACTATGTTACTATCATAATATTTATAAGGGTTCCCGTAAGGGTTTTAACTGTCAGTACTACGTTAAGTAGTCCGACCATGAACTTGGCAAGAGTTCTTATTATCTGAGTGAACTTATTATCTTAACGTCACATCATCTCTGAGGTTTATAACGCTTGGCTCTGATACCATTTCCGTAACACCCCCAAATCCGGGGTCGGGGATTCGGGTTGTCACGAGTTCCATATCCCTTAACAACACTTAATCTAACCTTGTCTCAACGTTTTTCTGAAAATCTTTGTCATGCATAAGATAATCATTTACTAGATATAAGTTTAAAAGATTAAGTTACAAGATACTCCAATATACTTATATATTTTCCGAATACTACTTGAACTACCACCGTTCAAGTTATAATTAGTTCATCCCAAAGATTAAGCTACAAGACAAAACTTGTATAGAATCAATCTTTAAAATATCATCAAAATAAAATGAAGTTACGAGATACTTCATTTGATGCAAACATCATTTTGAAAGCTTGACCCTGCCAATACTCAACAATCGCCCAGCCGTAGCCTTTCTATCGAGGTGCTCTGGGTAGTGTTGCAGAAATATCCAACTGGATGATGAACTCATAACGGGAGTTTGTCGCGCCAGGAAGACCACTTACGATGATCAGTCGCAGTAGTACAACCCCACCATTTTCTACATGTAGAGGAGAACCTGTCGGATTTACTAGTCAACCGAACACTGGACTCCTAAGGAATGGACCGTCTTAGCGGAACTTCCAGGCCATTTGGGCCAATATAATCAGGCTGGGCCGGCACCACTCGACCACTTACGCTACTCCTAGTTCAGATGAAATCCATGACTCTGAAACGTAAAGCCTGTCCCCACTTTCCCCAAGTAGAAACTTGTTGATACGGCTCCACCAAGAAGTCATATCTAGTTGGAAAGGAAAACTCACCGACATTTCCAAGGCGATGCCTGTTAATGGATTAACTTGTTCCAAGAATTTTACTTCCCGAGTATTGGGTAAGTAATCAAAAACTCGTTTATCAAGACAACAACCTTGTTGCGAATATAAAACATACCACAGAGCCGGATCCCTCAGGTTTTGAGCGAGTATTTAAATCCCCTTCGAAAGGAGGATCTTACATATAAAAAAATGAGTTTTGGGATCCGCTCTAACTTTTAAAATCATTTTTAAGACTCGCAAAATATATTTAAGAATGTTTGGAGTGATGTTGATTTAATAAAATAAATCAGTCCCAATATATTAGAAAATATCTGAATATTATTATTTAAATAATATTCCCATAAAGAATAATCTTTATAAAAATAATTGAAGTAGAAGTTGTAAAACTTATACTTGAAATGAATATTAAATAACCAAAGATATACTTATACGAAAGTACTATCTTTATTTGAATAATCAAAAGTAAGTTTGATTATCGACACATTATTCTTTAATAAAATAAAGAATAATAATTAGTAAATAATCAGAGTCATAAGTTCTCGAATGAATATTCAAAATAATATTCATTAATAAATTAAGAAGAGTCATATGTCCTCGAATGAATATTCAAAATAATATTCAATAATAAAATAAACGGGATCATAAGCCCTCGAATGAATATTCAAAATAATATTCAATAATAAAATAAACGGGATCATAAGCCCTCGAATGAATATTCAAATTAATATTCATTAATAAAATAAACGGAGTCATATGTCCTCGAATGAATATTCAAAATAATATTCATTAATAAAATAAAGTTATCGAATAAACCTTATTTGATTCATAGTTTTAAAAACTATTCATATATATATATAAATATATATATTATACTCGGGAGTATCGACTCCCGGTTTTAGAAAAAAGTTCACCTTTGGGTCCCCTATACTAAGGGTATATGCAAATTACCGCTTATCTCTAGCATACGTATTATCAACTGAATCAACAGATATATGTGTCAAGAATAAGAAACAGGCATGCATATATACCATATCACATGCTACAATATATCTCAAGAATTTGCTAATTAACCAATATGAATCTATCGCAAGATAATGCATATACAAATGTATACATCACAACAACAGTATAACGAGTAGAAAACTTGCATGAGCGACTGGGGGTTACAAATGGCTTGGGACGAGTCCGGTAACCTATAAACAACATATAAGTTGGAATTAAACCAAAGTCACTTATAAACCTATACTTTAACCAATTTAGACTCTAACGCTCGCTTTGCGCTTATTTATTCTCTTAAGTCGCTCGAGTACCCTCGACTCCACCATTTTTAATAAATTAACCATTACGAGTTTTAAGGCGATTCTTTCGCGAGTACCTTACCAACTGCCTAACACACTTTACATAAATGTTTCATACTCCAATTAGTCATTTTAGGTCTTTAACCTATATTTCAAAGTAAGACGAGGGGTAATGATTCGTTCGCGAAACGCCGTTACTTAAAACGGTCATTTCTCCTGAACCGTTCATCGGATTCAAACGAACTACATATCAAAACGAAGCTCGTAACATGAACTATTTAATCATGGCAATGGTCAAAACCTAACAGTGAGTTCACGAGTCCTAATGTTAAGAACAAAAACAGCCTAAAGTAAATCGGACATTACGACGGCTATGTTTACGCGATTACCCAAATTTAAACCACTCCAAATCACCTCACAATCATCTCACAATCAACATCCCAACCAAAACTCCATTCATACTACATCATAACAGCCCCAACAACTTCACATTATCAATTTATACTATTCTTAAACATGAATTTAAACTACACTTAAGTTCATTAATCAACAATCCAAGAACTACCACTCCAAAAACTTTACAAAGCCAACTAATCTCTACATTCACAACAAGCAAGCCTCTCATGAATTATAACAACAAAACTAAACCTAATTACTCAAATAAAGTTAGGGTTTGGAGGGGTTATACCTTCCTTAGAGAGTGGAGAATCAATAAGGAAGCTTTAATTAACCACTAGTTATCTTTATAAAGCTTGAATCTTGAAGAAAACATAAGAAAACACAAAGTTAGTTCTTGAAAACACTATTCACCAAGAACTTTGATGAATTGATTAGCTATGTAAATCATGGAATCTTGAGCTTTAACTTATGTCTCATCTAAGTTATGAATTATGGAAGCTAAAGAAACAAACCTCTTGATTTTTGAAGGTGTGTAGCTAGGGTTTTGAAATTTCTTCCTTGGTTTAAGAAGAAAAAGCCGAGAGCTTTTGTTCTTGAAGAAGAGAAGTCAACTTCTAATTTTGATGAAATGAATTGTTTTGGCTTGGTTGATTGCTTTTGATTTGTTTTGTTACCTTTTTACCATGGTAATTTTTTGTGTGGTTCTAATTCAACCAACAACACACTTTGCTTGGTCGTGCTTATGTCACCATGTGATGTCACCCTCCCTCCTTTGTCCTCTTCTCATTGGTTTGATGACATCATCCCCACTAATCTCTTTGATTAGCTTCTAATTACTTGGCCAATGACCGCTGATCTGTTATACGGTTCGCTTAACTTTCGTTTTCGTTTATCGTTTGAGGGATCATACCCGGGATCTTATTACTTGGGTTCCCTTAACTTTTCTCAATACATTATATTCTTTTTATGATCCTCTCTTACAATCCTTGAATTTAAATCCTTTTTATCTTGTTACCTTATACTCAATTCTTTCGATATCTGGTGGATTTTCGGGAAAAGTCAAAGTGTTCGGATTTGGATTCTGACGATCTTTACATACACTTATATACCACATAGAGTACTAATAATATCCCAGAAGATTAATAAAAGAACCCCTTCATAGTGTGGCTTGAAAAATTTTCTTAATCAGCATAATCAGCAAAACACTATTCATAAGGGTTTCAAAAATTTTAAAAATTGGGGTTATTACAATGGATGTCTCACTTCCCTCATACATTTGAGTCAACTTACATGCCACATGATTTTATAAAGAAGTGGACAATCGTCTCCAATGCAAGACACCACTTCACATTTTGAAGGCTTAATTATAATCTAGCCCTTAAAATATAACACATTATACACATGAACGCTTAAATAAGAAAGTTGTATATTTTAACCCCTTAACTATAGGTTTTGTACACTTCAAGCCTTTTGCTAAAATATTTTTCAATATTACCCTCACAGTTGTATATTTTTGCCCCTTAACTACGAATTTTGTATATTTTTGCCCCTTAACTATTAGTTTTGTACACTTTAACCCTTTAATAAGTTTATCATAATATTGTAATATTATTTATCATATTAATTAGTTTCAAAAATATAAATATTTAATTAATATATAATACACAATTCAATTTTTTTTTTAAAATTATATTATATGATAAATAAAAAGGAACAAGAAAATGATATGTTACCCTTGAAGTATACAATGCGAACATTATAACCCTCAAGGGTGATTTCGGTAAAATATTTAAGAAAAGGGTTAAAATATACAAATCTCATAACTGAAGGATTGAAATGTACGGTTTTTTTGTTGAGGGGTTTATGTGTACATATCTTAAGGGTTAAGTTATAATTAAACCAATTTTTAATAGGTTTTACTTATTCCATTAATTATAATTACATAAGAAACATTACCAAAAAATTAAGATTAGCTAAGTTTGCTTGTATTTAAGAGTACATGTTAATTACTAAGCTCCCGAGTAAATTTGGCTTGATTCAGTTAAACTTGATTCGTTTATTTAAACTAGAAACAAGTTGAGTTCGGTTCGAGGTATGAGATCTTTTAGCTTATATAAGCAACTCATCTAGTTTAAAAAGACCATTTTTCGAACTTCTTTTGGATATCTGGCTCGGTTCGGCTCAAATTATAGTGATACCATGAAATAGGTTTGTCAAACCTCAGTACGTACGTGAGTGATCGTTGTTTAGCGTGGTGATTAGGGTACCTGTCACGAGACTCCGCGAAGGCATGCCTCTAGGCATGCTTTTTGCCAAAAGGCATGTCCAAATGGCATGCCATTTATCAATTAAATATAATAAAATATAAAACATATTTATTATACTAATATATAGTGAACTTGAATGTAAAATTAAACTTAGTTGATAATAACAACCGAATACCATCATAATAGTCATTTACATTACTAACTTCTTATGCTAAACCCATGACTAGGAAGTGCTATAGGTGTAATCTTCCTGGTCATAGGTCGAATGAATGTCCTCAAAGAGACGGTAAATATGATTGCACGAGAAGCATAGGAAGATGAAAAAGGGTATCAGTATGGTCGGATGGTGAAAATGGTGAATTTGAGGATTATGTGTAAGATGAAACAACTTTTTTTGTTCGAAGGATGATGTTTGCCCAAAAACATGAAGGGAAATCTCAACGACATCAGTTTTTCTTACCATGTGCACTATTAATGGGCATATTTTTACAGTTGTGATTGATAGTAGTAGCATGGAGAATATTATAGGCATAAACACAAAAGGTTGAGAAGCATTCAAACCCTTACACCCTGGTTTGGATAAAGACACTATTATAATACTCATTTACATTTCCGGATATTTCAAATATTAAAATAATTATTAAAAAATAAAAAAAATAGTAAAAAGGCATGCTAAATCATGAAAAGGCATATTTAGCTAATTGACGTCATGACATGTCCGTGCCGCTGTGACATGCACCCTAGCGGTGATCCACCTTTCAGGCCATGTCCAACATCCAAGTTAGTAACATATACTGTACAATATTTGTTCACCAATGTAAATTGGTTAATGAGGCTTCTGCTGAGAAAAGAATGTACAAGTATTAAAAAAAAGTTCTTAACTCTGATATAGCTTACAAATGTTATGCAGTTGAAAAGATGAAACAAGTGTTGTACATAAATTGAGTCTAAGAAACCTTGGATGGGCAGAGTTTAGGTGGATTAACTCATATCCGGTCCTTTCTCAAGTTGCGGAACCCATATATGGGGATCTATACCAACTTAACTCCAGGAATTAGTCTTCAGATCATTACAAATATTTGCCATAATAGATATGCCCACAATGAGGGCAGTTGCAATTGCAATTATCCGGGACCAGTACTAAAAGACAGTTGATATCATAAGATCGTTATTTCTTTTTCTTTCCTGACTAGTGAAGTGTAAAAGCTATGATCATTTTATACAGGTTTTAAATACATTAAAATTTGAATAAATGTTTATCTGGGAGCCATAGTAGTGACACTTATATAGTTGGATGAATATGACATTGTGTCTTCTTCGTGGAGTCTCCTCTCAGTAAAAAATCCAGGTTGTTTAGGCTGAGGCAGGGGAATTTCACTAGTTAGCATTAGTACCACAGAGGACATAGTTGGCCTATCTGCTGGATATTGTTGCACGCATAACAACCCAATAATGATAGCTCGCAAAACTTCTATTTCATGTTCATGGCTTGAATTTTGAATAACATCGTCTACTATGTCCAACACCTCACCATTTGTATAAGTTCTCCATGCCTAAATCAATTGACACCCGTATAGTTGGTTAACCGTACCATAAAGTCTTAATTATACAAGTTCATAATTTAATGGCTTAGGCACTTACATGTCCAAGAAGGTTAAGATTGTGCTCTGGATGAGTAAAATTTGTGTTTCTCTTGCCACTGATTATTTCTAAGAGCAATACTCCAAAGCTATAGACATCAGATTTCACTGAGAATTTTCCGTCAATTGCATACTCAGGGGACATGTAGCCACTGCAAGAATTTATTTTATAGTGAATCAGAATCTGGGTGATTGAAGCACTATATTTTAGGAAATTTCAAGAGTCTTACTATGTTCCAACTACTCTGGTTGTATTGGCTCCGGTTTCAGTCTCTCCACAGATCCTTGCAGTACCAAAATCTGAAATCTTTGGATTCATCTCATGATCAAGTAGAACGTTGCTGGCTTTGAGATCTCTATGAATGATCCGCAGTCTAGAATCCTGATGAAGATAGAGAAGTCCCCTTGCGACACCTTTTATGATGTTATAGCACATAGGCCAGTCAAGTGCCTTGCTTTGCTTTTTATCTGTTCAAAGAACCAAAGTTGATGAACATACTACTTGAGTATCTTTTTGAAAAAGAAGGCATCATTACTGAAGATGAAAAATATACCAAATATAAACGAGTCTAAGCTTTTATTAGGCATGTATTCATACACCAACATTCTTTCTCCTTCCTGCATAGAGCAGCCAAGGAGCTTCACAAGGTTGCGGTGCTGAAGTTGAGCAATGCATAAAACTTCATTTTTAAACTCTTCCAATCCTTGCCTCGAATCCTTTGAAAGCCTCTTAACCGCTATTTCTTTTCCATTGTCAAGCATACCCTAAAAAGCATACATGTGACTGTGTCATTCTCTACAGTATTATCAAATGACATAGATTCAATGGTGAATCACTCAACGAAGCAACAAACTTCCATCACAAAGCTGAGGGAGATGAAAATGCACTTAAAATGCTGAACATCTGCATTCTACTCATACAAATTATATATCTCTATTTCAAGTGTCAAAATACTACTTTTATTTCTTTTAAATTCTGTACTTGTGAATTGTCTAATCTCCAGATCAAGTTTAGCAGCATGACAATTACCTTGTAGACAGGCCCAAAGCCACCTTCTCCAAGCTTAGAGGTTGTAGAGAAGCCATTAGTTGCACGAGCTAATGTGGTGAATTCGAATAATGGTAACTCTATATCCTCGCCCCCCTTCCCGTTGCCCCCATCATCTTCAAAATATTGTTTTGTCACTCCTGCAATTTCCACATGCAAAGGCATACAATATTAACTAAAAACAAATTTGTCAAAGAAAAATATGTGGTTATTAAATTACCTTCTCTGTGCTTTCTTTTATTTCTGATAACAAAGAAGCTTATGCCAACAGTCATTGTTAGAGTCAACAGAATCGGGATAACTATGAACCTCAATTTGGATCTCCCCTTTTTAGCTTCATATTTAGCCAGATCGTAACGTTAGTTCACAGCTTCCAACAAAACAGGGTAAAGTATGAATTTGTGATCAGTTGCAAGCAAAAATAAATTGAGTTTACCTAATTCAGATGCAGCAATTCTGACGTATAAATCTTGACCACTTTCTTTCTGATCTCTAATATCAATAAGCTCATTAAACCATAACAAGCATCCGCTTCCACTACCTCTAATATCCATATTTGCATAAGCTGTACATGCGCAATTCTTCAAGCATTCCCTCTTACACTCATCGAGACTCATATTTTTATCAAACCAAGAACGTTGAGTATCTGGTAATATCAGTCCCGAGTACTTCACAAATCCCTCTCCATCTGCACAACTCAATTGTACTTTCCTTACACAGCCACTGGACCAATCTGCAGTATCCCATTCTTTTTGAGATTTTGGCTCAAATCCATCCAAACACTCACACGTGGGGGAGTCGTTAACATTACAACTACCATAAGCTCCACATACCGCATAATGATCACAATCATCTACTGCACCAGAATGATAAAGCTGCCAAGTTTGAGATTTTTCAAGCCATATCCATCTTTGAATATAACCAAGCGGATTCAATACTCTCCTTGTCACGACTGAGCCATTAACAACTTCATAACGATAATACAACTCCTTATCGTTGGAAACAAATTTGTACTTATAAATCGGGTTTGGTTTTAAGTTAGGGGTGCCTGAAAAGCTAGCACCATTCCAAAACCCACCACGTGATTGTATGACAGAACCTTTCTTCACCATTAGCTGTGGAAATCCAGAACGGTCAATACGATTTGTATATTCACCTGTAGATGGATCATCGTCACTTTTCCAAGAACTGAGGTATCTTTCAAGCCCAGTTTCCAAGTTCCACCCGAGTTTAGCACCTGGTAAAAGAGTATTTCCAGGTATATCAAAACTTTGCCACAGGTAATTATCAGGGTCACCATCAGTTTCGTCTCTAATGACAAGATTTCCAGAATCCAACAGCTGTGCCACCGGATTATCGACAGATATTGAAGAGTTAGATGACCAAACTTCATAATCAGAACCATTGAAAATAACAAGATTTCCATTGGTGTTAAGTTTTATAAGGCCAGATGTAGTATGAAGTGGAGTTTCTCTGTTGGCAATCCATACAATTGTCTTTATAGAAATGTTCGTGTACCATATACCTACATATCGATTTGTGGTACTGCCAATATCAGTGAAGCCAAGCTCGAAATGACCACCAGCTGAAACAATGGTGCTTCCATCTGTAATTGTTTGGTCGGCCCTTAAAATGTCTACAGCTGCTATAATGTTTAGTGAAAGAGAGAAAAATAAGATAGAGTATAACACAGTAACTAAAGCAGTTGTATAACTACCCCCTTCCATCAACTTCCATGTACTCTCTCTTAGTTTGAATCGCAATGAATTGAAGATGAAGAGTTGTATAGATTTCAACTTTGTTATAGTACTATTACAACACACATTTTCATGGTCAAATATATTAAGCACTGTGATACAGTTCCGAATATGTAAACTGTTTTACCAAGAATTTTCGGAAGATTAAATCTGTCAATTTTTTGTTTGATTTAATGGGATGATTACTCGCTAGTACAAACAAGTTTCCAAGTTGTGGTGGAGATTTATATTAAAAAAAGAAAAGAAAAGTCATGTGAACACAAAGTTCTAAAATCTGTCTTGACTTCTCCAAATATGATTAGGTTGGCCAGACATACAAAAAAAAACTTGAATCCAGTTCACATGCTATTTGTGTCAACATACAAATAGCATCAGATCTAGCATGCAAAGCATATATAGCTAGCAAGGGCATCAGCTACTTCCTTGTACAATGACTGAATCTGACATTTAATAAAATTCAAGCATATTTATCTTTGTACATCACTGAAGTATTATTGCTTTTGCCTGATTACTCAACTTGACAAGCTGGTGTAATTACTGTAGTAGCAAAAGTTGCATTCATAATTTACCAGTTTAGAGATGATTAAAACAAAAAAAAATTGAAATTTATCTAGGAACCATAGTTGTGACACTTAAATGGTTGGATGACAATGATGTAGAGTCTTCTTCGTGCAATTTCCTCAGAGTGAAAAATCCGGGTTCCTTAGGCACGGGCAAGAGAATTTCACTAGTTAACATTAGTACCACAGTTGCCATGGTTGGCCTATCTGATGGATATTGTTGCACGCATAACAACCCTATATGGATGGCGCGAAACACTTCAACTTGATGTTCATGGCATGACTTTGCAATTGCCTCATCTACTAGCTCCAACACATTGCCATCTCTATAGTGTATCCAAACCTATACAATCAGTTATTCAAATATGATTTAGTTAACCTCAACATAAATACATTTAAGAAACTTTATTAGTAAATAACCTCAGCACTTGCATGTCCAAGAAGGTTAAGATTGTGATCTGGATGGGTAAAGTTTTTGTTTCTCTTCCCGCTCACAATCTCTAACAACATTACCCCAAAGCTATAGACATCAGATTTCACGGAAAAAATGCCATCAGTTGCATACTCCGGGGACATGTAACCACTGCAAGAACATATATATAGAATTAATTATCAGATTTGTCTACTGAAAGCACTCCAGTTTAAGGAAATTTACAGATTCTTACTATGTTCCAACTACTCTAGTCGTATTGGCTCCAGTTTCAGAGTCCCCGCAAATCCTTGCCGTGCCAAAATCCGAAATTTTTGGGTTCATCTCATGATCAAGTAGAACATTACTGGCTTTGAGATCCCTATGAATGATTCTTAGTCTAGAATCCTGATGGAGATAGAGAAGTCCCCTTGCAATGCCATTTATAATATTATATCTCATAGGCCAATCAAGCGTGCTGCTTTGTTTTTTTTCTGTTCAACGAGTCAATAAAGCTAATTCAGCTAGAAAAACAAGGTGAAGAACATGCAGTCGTAGATTATCTCAAATTCAACATTACTGCAGAGGAAAAGCATACCGAAGATGAATGAGTCTAAGCTTTTATTGGGCATGTATTCATACACCAGTATTCTTTCTCCTTCCTGCACGGAGCAACCAAGAAGCTTCACAAGGTTTCGGTGTTGAAGTTGAGCAATGCATGAAACTTCATTTTTAAACTCCTTCAACCCTTGCCTCGAGTCCTTCGAAAGCCTCTTTACTGCAATGTCCTTTCCCTCATCTAGTGTGCCCTTAAGAGTAAAAGGTTGACAGTGTCATATACTATCATATCAAATGACATTAAATATTACTGTATATCTCTAATCCAAGGGTAAAAACTGTAATTCCATCTCTGTTGATTTCTGTGAGTAACGTAAACTTTTGACTTCGTTCAAGTGCAACAGCGTGATAATTACCTTATAGACAGTCCCAAAGCCACCTTCTCCGAGCTTAGAGTGCGTAGAGAAGCCATTAGTTGCATTTGCTAGGGTTGTGAAGTCAAACAATGGCAACTCTAAATCCTCATCACCTTTCTTATGACCACCATCATGATCATAGTACATCCTTCTTATCCCTGCAATTTTCACATTCAAAGGGAAACAGTAAAAACTTGGCCAAAATTCTAAAAGAAAATCTTAGTTTTCAAAATTGTTGAATACCTTCTGTGTGCTTCTTTTTCTTCCTCATTATCCACATGCATGCGCCGAGTGTCATTGTTACAATCAACAGAATAGGGATGATTATAAATCTTATTTTGGATCTCCCATCTTTATCTTCACATATATCCAGAAAAAAAAAATGTCAGTTACCACAACAGGAAAGACCATACAGATCCATGGCTTCAATCAGTTGAACTAGATTCAGTAGTAAATACAGAGAAAATAAGTTTACCTAACTCGGAAGCAGCCATTCTTATGTAAAGATCTTGCCCATTTTCATTTTCCTCTCTTATATCCATAAGTTCATTAAACCATAACAAGCATCCGCTTCCACTACCTCTAACATCTATATTTGCATAAGCAGTGCATGAGCAATTCTTCAAGCACACCCTCTTACACTCATCAAGACTCATATTCCGATTATACCAAGAACGTTGAGTATCTGGCAATTTCAAGCCCGAATGCTTTACAAATCCCTCCCCTTTCATGCAACTCAATTTTACTTTTCTTACACATCCACTAGACCAATCTGCAACATCCCATTCTTGTTCAGATTTTGGCTCAAATCCATCGAAACAGCTGCACACAGGAGACCTGTTAATGTTACAACTCCCATATGATCCGCACAGTGCGTAACGATCACAGTCATCCATCTGACCAGTAAGATAAATCTGCCAAATTTGAGATTTTTCAAGCCATACCAATCTTTGTACATAACCAAGTGGATGCAATATTAACCTCGTAACAACTGAACCATTATTAACTTCGTATTGATAATACAACTCTTTATCATTAGAAACCAATTCGTACTTGTAGATTGGATTTGGCTTCAAGTTTGCCCTGCCAGAAAACTGAACACCATTCCAAGGACCAGCGCGAGTCTGAACAGCAGAGCCCTTCAAAATGAATGACTGTGGAAATCCATTACGATTGATATGATATGTATATTCACCGGGAGATGGATCATCCTCACTTTTCCAAGAATTAAGATAAGTTTCAAGCCCAGTTTCCAAATCCCACCCGAGCTTGCTGCCCGATAAAAGAGTACTTCCTGGCTTATTAAAACTTTGCCACAGGTAATTTTCAGGGGAACTGTCAGTTTCATCCCTGATAACAAGATTTCCAGAATCTAACAACTGCACAATAGGATTATTCACAGACGTTGAAGAGTTTGATGACCAAACTACCTGATCAGAAGCATTGAGAATGACAAGCTTTCCGTCTCTGTTAAGTTTTAAGTGACCAGAAGTAGTATTCAGAGGAGTTTCTCTATTGGCAACCCAAACAATTGTCTTCTTAGGTATGTTTTTGTACCAAATACTGACGTATCGATTTGTGGAATTTCCAGGGTTAGCGAAACCAAGCTCGAAATGACCGCCAGCTGAAACAATGGTGAGTCCATCACTTATGTTTTGGTTAGCTTTTATAATGTCTACAGCTGCTGTTGAGTGTAGTGAGAAACAAAATAATGTGATGGAGAATAACAGAGTGATCAAGACAGTGGTAAAATTGCCACACTCCATTGAACTTTTTAATTGTCTGTTTGAGTTGCTATGAAAGAATGAAATGAGTGTTCATAAAAAAGCGAGGAAGATACTTCATAATTACTTAAATTTATAAATGTAAAGACAGGTGGATTACATCAAAATCCAACAATTACTAACTTAACTACTACAGGTGACCCTGCTGGCTCACACATTTCTGTCATTAGTCGTTGCATGTACCCATTAACATGACTTCTATCTTTGAAATTTTCAAAGTCTTTCCCAGTAAACTATTTCATGTCATGAGTATTCATTTTGATTTTTATAGTATCCTTGAACACAAAATGAATTTAATTGCAAGTATTTGATATGCGTGTTGTTTCAGGCACTACGATCCAACACGTCATGATTCCCTATGGCTTCGGTAACATTCTATTACCACACACCTCTTCATCAGTTGTAACATCTACATGACTTGCAAGTCCTGCCATTGAAATTTTAATACATTCATCGAGATGGCCACAACATGGTTCCTTTACCTGTTTACCCTAATTTAAATTCAAACTTCTCAAACTACCATGATTCCTTCATTTGTTCCAATACATTCTAACTAACGATACTTTACCACATCCACTACTGAACACGCGCTTTTTAGTCTGTAAAACTAGACCATGATCAATATATGTGTTTCAAGGAGCATAGTGTTAGAAAATTAGGATTTTAGAGCTTAATTTAATTATGTTCTTGATGTTAATCCTAAAATCTAATGATTGGAAATTGTTCAATGATATTTGAACTTAAATTTTCATGTATGGTTTTAAGAATTTTCTTAATGAAATCCATATGAAATGAGAGTTGAAAGTAGCTTGGAAAAGCTTGGAAAAATTTGAGAATGTTTGTCCCACATTGAAATAAATGAAGGGGGTTGTGTGCTTTATATGGTATTACCCACATGAGTAGTATACAACTACTAAGGTGTGTGATGGTCCATTGTGTTGTTATGTGTCGAAGGGCGATTTGGGCGAATGTCTCGGCGTCTCGCGCTTTTTAATCGAGCGTTTATATGATTCTTTAATAGAAAGAAATCCCAAAAGGGGTATGTTGCTGCCATTTTGTAAAGTTAAAGTGTTGCAGTCATACAATAATAGGTGGGGTCTTGCTAAGACTGCTTCAAAAAATTTTTTTACATCTTATCTTTGTATAGAAGAATTTGTATAGAAGAAAAAAGGGGTATAGATTAATATGTTTATGTATCGACAGAACCAGTGACTATTCATGATTTCATAATTGAATCAATTTCATATGGGTTCCAAATTAGAGGAATTTTTTGTTATGGTAAAACTTCGTTTGAAACGCTGTGGTAGAAAGTAACGTGCGACTTGAAGGACATGATCCGGTGTGGATTTTTATTCTTATATCCGCCATCTTTTCTATGAATGAAGGTGCTCTTGACCCGACATCCATTCTGTTTTCGGGTCGAAGGGCGATTTGGGCGAATGTCTCGGCGTCTCGCGTACGCGAGGTGACCTGGGCGAGGATTTTATTTATTTGAGAATTGTTGGGCTTAGTACCAAATAATATAATCTGATCTGTAACTGATGATTAAAATCAGAACTTAAGTTCTGATATGATATCTCAGAACTTAACTTAAGTTCTGATAATAATGTATTCAGACATTAAGTGTGTGGACAGTTTCATTTTTTTCCTCTCCTATAAATAGAGGTTAAAGTGAATGTATTACATACACTACATTCTCTTCTCTTCTCTTCAACCTCTCTGCATTTCTCTCCCAAAAGTCCTGAAGTGCTGATATTTTCCGGCGACTGAGGTGCTGGTCGAAGTGGAGCTTTTGTTGCTGCTGTTAACATAAACTCTGAGCTGTTTTATCCTGGTGGAGATATTGTGCGCATCCCAAACGCAGCAGGTAGGGGCAATATTCTCTTCAAGAACAGCCAGGACTTCGAGCAAGGCCTGGTGACTCAGCTGTGATCATTTTTCTTGGCATTTTGTATATGTGAACCTTTATTTCAGTCACTGTTAAAAGTTATGGTTTCGGGTACATCTTTCTTTCTCTCTTCGTAATTTCAGTTACTGATTTTGTTTACCTGCATGTTTTGTTTTGTTAACTGTGGTCTTGGCCTAAACTTGCTAAATTCTTTATACACTTGCTTCTATGTTGCTATATTTGTTAGTGAGATTTACAACATTCTTGAAGAGAATATTAGTTATATAGAATTTAGCATAATGGTTAACGAAAGTGAGGTTATCGTTGGTGGTGGTAGCAGTTCGGGTGCAACTGCTGGGGCCATTGATTGGACCACCTATAGTTTCCCACAAGCTGTTGAACTAACCGGTTTACCGGAGAAATTCAACGGTGGCATTGGCTTTTCTCGCTGGCAGAAAAGGATGAAGTTGTGGCTGACTATAAAGGGTCTGTGGCTGGTTGTGGAATATGAGAAACCAGTAGTGGATCAAGAGAAGGCTGACACAGTTAAGGCTTTTGCGAAGTGGGCTGAGAAGGATGGAGTGGCTAGAGCGGCCATTCTGGCGGCACTAACAAACACTTTGTTTGATGTCTATTCTTCTGATGCCTACTCTGCAAAACTCTTATGGGAGAAGCTGGACCAGACACATAATACTGACTCACAAGGTCTAGAAAAGTATTCTGTGGCAAGGTTCCTCGAGTTCAAGCTGGTGGACAATAAGTCCATGACTGAGCAGGTGCATGAGTTCGAGATGATAGTGCATGCTTTGAAGGAGTCTGAAATGAATCTCCCGGAGAAGTTCAAGGTGATGAGTGTGATTGAAAAACTCCCGAAGTCTTGGGAAGAGTTCTCTCTCTCCCTGAAAAGACAGAAAGGAGAGATCATCTGGACCAACCTTATGCTGGACATCTCGGTACAAGAACAACACAAGTCCAAACAGGGACATGTGATGCCAACTGAACACGGTACCTCGAAGGTAAACATAGCAACTGTAGGACAGAAGAGGAAGGCTTTTGCTAAGAAAGCTAATAGTAATAAACCTAAGAGTGACAAGGACAAGGCCAAGAAACCCAAGGAAAAGAAACCATGCTGGTCTTGTGGGCAGGTTGGGCACTGGAGTAAGGACTGCCCTACGAAGAAAGCGAAGAAAACCGAGGTAGCGCAAACAAATGTTGTGCTTGGAACCGCAAGTGGGCCTGTAGTGAACATGGTTGTTGGTGAGGCTACGGCTTCTGAAACCGACGTTGACCGGTATGTATCCTACAACCCTGTGATATTTTCTACCTATCTGTCAAATGAATGGTTGATAGATACTGGAGCTAATGTACATATTTGTGCTGATATTAGTTTATTTATATCTTATCAACAGAGTCATAGCCTGACTGTGAAGATGGGGAATGCTAGTGTTGCTTAAGTACATGGAGTTGGAAAAGTGGATCTGAAGTTCCCTTCAGGACGTATTCTATCTCTGACGAGAGTGCATCATGTTCCAAACATGTGTAGAAATATAATAAGTGGAAGCTGTTTAGTTTCTAGTGGTTTTGAAATTTCGTTCAAGTGTAATAAAGTAGTTCTTATTCACACTGGTACATTCTTTGGCAAGGGTTACTTGTCAAATGGTTTATTTGTTATTAATGCAGATCCCGTTTTGGGAAATTTGAATAATAATGTTATTCCTACTGTTAACTGTATTGAATCCTCAAATATATGGCATGCTAGACTAGGTCATTTAAACTTTGGTGCTCTTAAGAACATGATGAACTTAGAGTTGATTCCAAAATATACCATAGAAAAGAATTCTAAATGTCAAGTATGTGTGTCTGCTAAACAGATAAGGAAACCTTTTCATAACGTTGTTAGGGGTTCAGACTTGTTAGATTTAGTTCACACTGATATTTGTGAATTTGGTGGTGTGTTGACCAAGGACCAGTTTAGATACTTCATTACTTTTATAGATGATAGTAGTAGATACTATTATGTTTATTTACTTAGACATAAGGATGAAGCACTTAGTAAATTCATTATATATAAAACTGAAGTAGAAAAACAAACTAGTAAGCTACTTAAAAGATTGAGATCTGATAGAGGTGGTGAGTATACGAGTAATGCTTTTAATGAATTTTGTGCAAACAATGGTATAGTTCATGAAGTTACTCCACCATACACACCTGAGTCTAATGGGGTTGCAGAGCGAAAGAACAGAACATTTAAAGACATGATTAATAGTATGCTTATTAACTCTGGGTTGCCTAAATACATGTGGGGGGAGGCTCTAAATACGGCTTGCCATATTTTGAATAGAGTTCCTCTGAAACACATGGATAAAACACCTTTGGAGTTATGGAAAGGCAGGATGACTAGTCTTAAGTATCTTCGTGTGTGGGGGTGCCTTGCTAAGGTGCTTGTTCCTGAACACAAGAGAAAGAAACTAGGTCCAAAGACTGTTGACTGTATCTTTCTGGGCTATCTTGAAACCACTACAGCTATGAGATTTTTAGTGTTAAAATCTGACATAGATGGTATAGTGGCAAACACGATAGTTGAATTTCGAGATGCGACATTCTTTGAGGATGTCTACCCTATGAAGACTGAAATACCTGAAACGACTTCTGAGGAAGATCCTACTCACACATCAAGTTCTATTCCTGATCAAGTGGAAAAGATGACAAATGTGGGGGCGGAACCTAGTAGTAGCTCTAGTCCTAAGGAACTAGATGAACCAAGGAGAAGTAAGCGTGCAAAGGTAGTCAAGGATTTTGGAGGTGATTTCATCACTTACAATATCGAGGACGAACCTTTAACTTTCCGGCAAGCTATGGATTCTTCTGAGTCAAGGCACTGGACGGGCGCTGTCAAGAGTGAAATTGACTCTATTGTTTCTAATGGAACATGGGAGTTGGTTGATCTCCCTCCTGGGTGTTCTACTATTGGGTGCAAATGGGTCTTTAAAAGGAAGTTGAACCCTGACGGCTCAATAGATAAGTACAAAGCTAGACTGGTAGCTAAGGGTTTTAAGCAAAAGGAAGGAATTGATTATTTTGATACATACTCTCCGGTTGCAAGAATGGTAACAATCCGAATGCTTATAGCATTGGCTTCAGTCCATGGTCTTATCATCCATCAGATGGATGTAAAGACGGCTTTTCTTCATGGTGAACTTGAGGAAGAGATTTATATGGATCAGCCTGATGGATTTGTTGCATCAGGCAATGAAAGGAAAGTATGTAAGTTGATCAAGTCCATCTATGGCTTGAAACAAGCTCCCAGAGATTGGCATAAAAAGTTTGATGAAACTATATTGCCTTTCAGTTATAAGATTAATGAAAGTGATAAGTGTGTCTACACTAAAGTTAAAGGTAATGAGTGTGTTATTTTGTGCCTATATGTGGATGACATTTTACTGTTTGGAACCAATATTGAGATTATTAACGAGACTAAAGAATTCTTGAAAAGGCATTTTGAAATGAAGGATATGGGTGAGGCAAGTGTGATTCTTGGAATCAAACTGATTCAGTCCACTGAAGGAATAACCTTGACTCAATCTCATTATATAGAGAAATCTATATTTGAGAAATATGGTTATTCACAGTGTAGAATCGCTAGTACACCTTATGATTCGAAAGTTGCCCTTGTCAAGAATACTTCAGGAGTGTCTGTGTCTCAGTTAAGGTATTCTCAGATTATTGGGAGCTTGCAGTATCTTGCTAACTGTACTAGACCAGATATTTCATATTCTGTGTCTAAATTAGCTAGATATACAAGTTGTCCAAACAGAACTCATTGGGATGCTCTTGATAGAGTACTTAGATATGTAAAAGGCACAATGTACCTTAGTTTACACTACAGGAGATTTCCTGGTGTGCTTGAAGGGTACAGTGATGCAAGTTGGATAGCTAAGAAGTCTGGTTCCAATGGAGTGACTGGATACGTGTTCACCTTGGCTGGTGGAGCAATATCCTGGAAGTCAAGCAGACAGACTATAGTTACTCGGTCTACTTTTGAGGCTGAGTTGTGTGCACTTGATGCCACAGGGACGGAGGCTGAATGGTTACACGGACTTATGTCTGCAATACCTGTAGTAAGCAAACCGCTTCCTGCTATTGCTATTCACTGTGATAGTCGAACAACTATCGACAAGATTAACTGTAAAAAGCATAATGCTAAAACTAAGAGACACATCCAAGTTAGACTCAAGTCTATAAGGGGTTTAGTGACTGATAGGATCATAGCTATAGAGTTCATAGGAACTCAGAATAATATAGCTGATCCTCTTACTAAAGGACTGGAACCTGCAGTGGTCCTTAAGTCAAGGTTGGGGATGGGAC
This sequence comes from Apium graveolens, assembly GCF_009905375.1. Lineage (NCBI taxonomy): Eukaryota > Viridiplantae > Streptophyta > Magnoliopsida > Apiales > Apiaceae > Apium > Apium graveolens. The sequence continues at coordinate 295,246,576 of NC_133650.1, forward strand.
TGTCAACCCATCATAATTCATCAACAGTGGGAACCCAATACACATGAGAGGAGATCCCTCAAAGTGTATTCAATGGGTAATAACAAGCTGTAAGGATGAATTGGAAGTACCTTTGCTACATAGTTGATACTATAGTATCTGAGTCTATCCCCTGTAAACCTAGAAGGTACTGACACTGCCAGAAAAGCAAGAGTGTTAAAACTCTGAATGGGATCAAGTCATTTGACGAGATAGAGGCAGTATATCTCTGGAGATGCCCAGCTAAGCGAATGTAATTGTGTGGTCGCAATTAGAGGATAGGGTTAATCCTTGAAGCATTCGACGAACAGGATCGAGACATGACCATTAATGTCTCAAAGCCGTAGATTGACACCATAACCTTTGACTTGTCGTCGTCTATGGAATATGGTTATACTAAACGGATTAAGATTCAAGGTGAAACATTCCATCTGAGTCCGATAGCCATTGAAGTAAAGGAATTAGGAGGGTTCAAACCCGGAAGGGTACCGACTCTGAAAAACAAGTCATGATGGGAAATTGATCGCATTTCTGTATGGATTTGTGGGGGATTGTTAGAAAATTAGGATTTTAGAGCTTAATTTAATTATGTTCTTGATGTTAATCCTAAAATCTAATGATTGGAAATTATTCAATGATATTTGAACTTAAATTTTCATGTATGGTTTTAAGAATTTTCTTAATGAAATCCATATGAAATGAGAGTTGAAAGTAGCTTGGAAAAGCTTGGAAAAATTTGAGAATGTTTGTCCCACATTGAAATAAATAAAGGGGGTTGTGTGTTTTATATGGTATTACCCACATGAGTAGTATACAACTACTAAGGTGTGTGATGGTCCATTGTGTTGTTATGTGCTTCACGCGCACACACACGCGCCGCCGCCGCCCCGCCACGCACCGCACCGGGTCCAAGGGCGATTTGGGCGAATGTCTCGGCGTCTCGCATACGCGAGGTGACCTGGGCGAGGATTTTATTTATTTGAGAATTACCTTGAACCTGGACAAATAATATAATCTGATCTGTAACTGATGATTAAAATCAGAACTTAAGTTCTGATATGATATCTGATATCAGATCAGAAATTAACTTAAGTTCTGATAATAATGTGGGTGTTAATGTGAAAAGCTGTTACAAGTAATTCAAAATCTGATCAGTTTTGATTTTTTATTAATGAAGCAGTTTAATTCAGACATTAAGTGTGTGGACAGTTTCATTTTTTTCCTCTCCTATAAATAGAGGTTAAAGTGAATGTATTACATACACTACATTCTCTTCTCTTCAACCTCTCTGCATTTCTCTCCCAAAAGTCCTGAAGTGCTGATATTTTCCGGCGACTGAGGTGCTGGTCGAAGTGGAGCTTTTGTTGCTGCTGTTAACATAAACTCTGAGCTGTTTTATCCTGATGGAGATATTGTGCGCATCCCAAACGCGGCAGGTAGGGGCAATATTCTCTTCAAGAACAGCCAGGACTTCGAGCAAGGCCTGGTGACTCAGCTGTGATCATTTTTCTTGACATTTTGTATCTGTGAACCTTTATTTCAGTCACTGTTAAAAGTTATGGTTTCGGGTACATCTTTCTTTCTCTCTTCGTTATTTCAGTTACTGATTTTGTTTACCTGCATGTTTTGTTTTGTTAACTGTGGTCTTGACCTAAACTTGCTAAATTCTTTATACACTTGCTTCTATGTTGCTATATTTGTTAGTGAGATTTACAACACATAGTACATCATAATTTTAGTCTGTAAAACATATACAAGGATTCAGGGTCCTTTAAGTAAAGTTCAATCTCACAACATCGGCATTACTGAGGCACGGGCCAATATCAACCTTTTACACAAACACAATACATAAAATTTATATTCTGAATTATGAGGCCACTTAAATAGTTTCCCTTGTGTAGTAGTGTCCTACACAAATTTCTTATTTTCTATTGGACTCTAAATGTTAAAAGTTTTAATTTTGAAACAGATAAAGACAAGATATGATGCATTCATCTAGGAGCTATAGTTGTGACACTACAATAGTTGGATGAAGAAGATGAGGAGTCTCCTTCGTGCAGTTTCCTCTCGATGAAGAATCCAGGTTGTTTAGGTTGAGGCAGGGGAATTTCGCTGGTTAACATTAATACTACCGTTGCCATGGTTGGCCTATCTGCAGGATATTGTTGCACACATAACAACCCTATTTGAATAGCTCGGAACACTTCAAACTGATGTATATGGCTTGATTTTTCAATAACCTCGTCTAGTAGGTCCAACACATTGCCATCTGTATAGGTTCTCCATGCCTAAACAATTTGGTGACGAATTTAATAAGTTAACCAGAAGATAATGACTATTCAGGAACATTTAATATAATGGCCTGAAAACTTACATGTCCGAGAAGGTTAAGATTGTGATCCAGATGAGTAAAATTTTTGTTTCTCTTCCCACTCACTATCTCTAACAACAGTACCCCAAAGCTATAGACATCAGATTTCACCGAGAATATGCCATCCGTTGCATATTCGGGGGACATATAACCACTGCAAGAACATTTAATGTATCAGATTTTGCTAATGGAATCATTATTTGTGAGAATGGTGGATAATCTTACTATGTTCCCACTACTCTAGTTGTACTGGCTCCAGTTTCAGTCTCTCCACAGATCCTTGCTGTGCCAAAGTCTGAAATTTTTGGGTTCATCTCAAGATCAAGCAAAACATTGCTGGCTTTAAGATCCCTGTGAATGATCCGCAATCTTGAATCCTGATGAAGATAAAGAAGTCCCCTTGCGATGCCATTTATGATGTTATACCGCAGAGGCCAGCCAAGCTTGTCACTTTGTTTTTTATCTAATCAAATGGCCATAACAGGTAATGCAGCCAAAGTGAAGAATATGGAAATAGTCGGGAGAGTATATGATTTGAAAAAGAAAACAGAATGACAGAATGAGTATACCAAATATGTACAAGTCCAGGCTTCTATTGGGCATGTATTCGTACACCGGTATTCTTTCTCCTTCCTGCACAGAGCAGCCAAGAAGCTTCACAAGGTTTCGGTGTTGAAGTTGAGCAATGCATGAAACTTCATTTTTAAACTCCCCCAATCCTTGCCTCGAATCTTTTGAAAGCCTCTTTACAGCTATTTCTTTTCCCTCGTCGTGCAGACCCTGCAATTCATCAGTTTGACTGTCATATTCTTCAATGGCATAAAATGGATCATGTACATGAACAAAATTTTAATATATTGCTTTTAGGGGAAAGAACATATGTGTTCAACTCAATACAAATTATAATTATGTTTCAAACATGTAAACAGTAATTTTATCTGCTGACTTCAGTGTTTCTGGACATGTAAGTTGTCCACACTTTTAACCTTGATCAAGTGCAGCCATGATAATTACCTTATAGACAGGCCCAAAGCCACCTTCTCCGAGCATACAGTTCTTTGAGAAACCATTCGTTGCAGTAGTCAAGGTTGTGATGTCAAACAGTGGCAACTCTAAATCCTCGTCACCATTCCCATTGCCCCCAAACGTTTCAAAAGACAGTCTTGTTATCTCTGCAATTTCAATGTGCAAACAAATGCAGTGAAAGAAAAGACTAGTCCACGTGCAAACGGATACAGTGAAAGAAAAGTATATAATTGGAAATTATGAAAGAAAACACTGAGTTCTTAAATACCTTTTATGCGCTTCTTCTTCTTTTTCTTCTTCTTAATTACCCACAGGCATACGCACATTGATAGTCCATAATAAGTCAGACCCAATTGGAGAGACCCAGGACCCAAACATAAGATCCCAGGACACGTGGCGGCATCACCACCGTCCAGGTTCTCGGGATCCAGAACGTTCCTACGGTCAGGATCTGATAGTACTCTGACGCATTCAGTGTTGACCTTGAGGAGCCCAGGACACGTGGCAACATCACCACCGTCCAGGTACCCGGGATCAAGAACGTTCCTACGGTCCGGATCCGATAGTACTCTGACGCATCCCAGGCGTCCAGATGCCCTACAGTCCAAAAGGCCAACCTACAGTCCAGATGAAAAGGGACAAACCCCTAAACCCTAGTAGGAGGCCTATAAAAGGTAGAACAGAAGGAAGGTTACAGGTTACAAGCTGATATACTCTCTCTCCCACATATACTTACATGCACACACGTACTCCACACAAACATATCTGCATAATCCCAACTTTGCCCTTCTTCTTCTCAAAACCCTTTCTCATCCTCACGCCGGAGGTGCCGCGGGGACGCCACCCCCCTCCGGTTCTGTTTTGTAGGTTCCCACCCTACAGCTACACCGCACACGGCCGTCGTCACAGCCTAAAAAGGAGTTTGAGTTCGGTCCCTACAATGAGAAGGTCCCGGGGTGATCTGGGATTATCATTGGCGCTAGAAGGAGGGGCGAACCTCCCAGAAACGTGAAACACCATCTCCCAGTAAGAACGCTGATACCCATCTCTCAGACCCGTTGCTACAAGGTTTATTATTGTAAATTCATAGCATTTCCAAGTAACCATGACTACGAGAAAAAGCAAAGCAGCAGTTTCCGCCTCTTTCCTACCGCCTCCTCCCCAACCCAGGGAGGGAGACATGGAAGACCTGGACGAAGGGTTCCCCATAACCCAGACTCCCTCTCAAAATCTCCAACCAGGAGACCAGAGAATAGTCATTGAAAAAGCTGCCCACAAACACACAGGGATCACCACGAACCCATGGGGAAGCATGACCCCGGAACAGATACAGGCGGCTATGGACTTGTGGAAGGAAAAGCAGAACGCCGAGCCGGAGCCCCGCCCAGGGGATCAGCGAGAGCGGTCTAAAGAACAGTCCGGAGAATCTCGGGGATCCGTCTTCGACCGGATTGCGAAGAATTTAAAAAAGCCACCAGAGGACGCCAGAGATGAAATAAGAAAAGCTGCCCTCCGGGAGAGAATCCGGAAGGAAGAAGAGGCTAAAGCCCAAGAATCTATAGAAAGGAGGATCCGGGAGGAGGAGGCCAAGCTAAAGAGAAAGGCCCACCGGATTCATGTTTCCTCATACTCAGAACTGGAGAAGGAGTCCAAGCAAGAACAAATGGCCCGGGCCCTTCGAGACCTTAAAAGGAAAGTGGAGGGCGACATGGAAGTAGGGGCAGCAGCGACCCCGTTCACAAAGAGCCTGGAAGCCACCCCTAGAGAGTCGGGGCTGAAGCACTTCAATTTCGACTCTTTTGACGGGCTGGCTGACCCTGAAGAGCATCTGAACTATTTTGAGCAAATATCCAATATTTATGATTACAGCGACCTGACTAGATGCTGATTCTTCGCATCAACACTGAAGGGGGGCGCTCAGAAATGGTTTAGCCGCATACCGTCCCGGAGTGTGGACTCCTGGAAAGACTTCCGCGAGATATTTTTGAAAAGATTCAGGGCCAACCGGATGAACGAGCTGCAGATGTGTCATCTAGAAACAATCCAACAAAGAAGCAAGGAGCCCCTTCCGGAATTCATCAAAAGATTCCAGGAAGCAATCAACCAACTCTCCAACTTAGAAGAAAAGGAGGCAGTAAACATCTTTCGAAGAAACTTGCACCCGATATCTTGTGAAGGCTATGTCAAAGACCTGATTCACAGGAAGCCCCAAAGCCTGGCGTCAGCATATGCGTTGGCATCAAAATTCATAAAGGAAAATGATTTCCTCAAATCAATGAAGATGAACAGAAGAATACATGATGACGACGAGTCTCCGGAGCGACGCTCGTCGTCCCGGAGAGACAAGTGATACAAGCTTGACAGGCAAGCAAACTACATTCAGCAGTCCCGGGGAACCCCACCCCGGGAAACGTACCCCGAATCAAGAAAAAATGAAAGGAAACAAAAGGCCAAGAAGGAACCCAAGCCGGAACCAGAGTGGACACCCCTCAACAGGCCCCGGGCCGACGTTTTGCGTGAAGTCAAGGGCAAACCGTTTTATTATCCGCCAAAACCCTTGCTAGCGCTGCCCGAAAACAGGGCCCGGGACAAGCATTGTGGCTATCACGAAGATCACGGCCATACTACTGAAAATTGTTTCTCCCTCAAGATATTCATAGAAGACCAAATCAAGAAAGGAAACATGAACCAGTATCTTCAAAGGGGCTCGAATGACAAAGACAGAGCCCCGGGAAGAGGCAAAAATGTGGTGAATGTTGTCTTCGGTGGCACAGCCTCTCCACCGCGGAGCCCGGATCGGGAGAATGATGTGATGATGATCCAGACTCGGGAGGACGAACCAATTTGCTTCTCTTATTCTGATTATGAGGGCCTCGATCCGGATCACAACTTGGCATTAGTGGTGACCCTCGACGTCGCGAACAACGAGGTAAAAAGAATTCTAGTTGATAATGGTTCATCTGCTAATATCGTATTCGAGCACACGCTTAACAGGATGGAGCTCGGACACCTCAGAATGGATCCCTGTCTTGAAGACCCTTTGTACGGATTCGGGAATACCATGATTCCAATCCGGGGTATCATCTATCTTCCCATCATATTTGGAACCGCACCCCGACAGGTCTCCCATATGATGAAATTCTATGTGATAAGCGCAACCTCCTCATACAATATGATCCTTGGTAGGCCCACTATCACCAAGCTCAGGGCGATCCCCTCAACTATTCACTTAAAACTCAAGTTCCCCACCCCAGGAGGCACTGGAGAACTGAAAGGAGATAGGGAAATGGCTGGTAAATGCTATGGTCAAGCACTTGTCATGGCAGAAACGGAACCGGAAAAACGGAAGAGAATAATGTCCCTGCCCAAGGGACAAAGCAGAAAGAAGCATCGAGAACACCTTAGTAAAAGGGCCCGTTTGGATGTAAACATGATCGAAGACTCCGGATACAGCGTAACCAACGCGGATGCCCGAATTCAAAAGTTTGTAGAAAGCAAGGAGAAGACGAAGGTAGAATCGGCCCAACAGACAATCGAGGTAGATTTGGAACCCGGGAACCCCACCCGAAAGATCAAAATCGGAAAAGGCTTGGAAACCACATTCCAAAAGGAGCTTATCGATCTACTAAAAGAACACGCTGACGTATTCGCCTGGTCCCCGGAAGACATGCCAGGGATTGATGAATCCGTGGCCATGCACAGTCTGGATGTAGATCCAAAGCAAAAACCAATCAAACAAAAGCGAGGGAACTTCGCCCCGGAAAGGCAACAGGCAATCGACCAAGAAGTCGAGAAGTTGTTAAAGGCAGACATAATCTGTGAAATTAAGTACCCGGACTGGCTAGCAAACGTTGTGCTGGTCAAAAAACCCAATGGCAAGTGGCGAATGTGCGTGGATTATACAAACCTCAATTCAGCATGTCCTAAAGATTCTTACCCCCTGCCCAACATCGACCAGCTAATAGATGCGACCTCGGGCCATGTCATGTTAAGTTTTATGGATGCCTTCTCGGGTTACAATCAGGTCAAGATGAATCCGATAGACATTACAAAAACGGCATTCATCACACACCGGGCCGTCTACGCTTTTGTTATGATGCCGTTTGGGTTAATCAACGCCGGAGCAACATACCAAAAAATGATGAATACCATCTTTAAAGAGCAACTGGGCAGGAACATGGAATCTTACGTTGATGATATGATCGCCAAGTCGGTCACAATCTCAGAGCACATCCAAGCTCGTCCAGAATACTTCAGATTTAAGCAGCTCGGTTTACTTCGAGGAGCTCGGAGCCCCCAGCACCGACCGACAAGAAGTATTATGTGTTAGCAACCCGGAGAGCTGGATGACGCCCTACATAGCCTACCTCAAGGACGGTATCCTTCCGGAAGATCAGAACAAAGCCTGGTACCTCAAGTATAAAGCTGCACGCTTCTTTCTAGAAGATAATCAGTTATACCGGAGAACCTTCTCTGCACCAACTCTAAAGTGCGTTGACCCGGAGGAAGCGGATTACTGCCTCCGGGAGGTTCATAAAGGGATCTGCGGGGATCACCTAGCGGCTAAAGCTCTAGCCTACAAAGTCATCAGACAAGGCTACTACTGGCCAACAATCCACGCTGATTCAGTCGCCTATGTCAAAAAATGCAGTAAGTGCCAGAAGTTCAGCAACGTACCAAAACAGGATTCAAGCCTCCCGGGATCCGTTCTCTCACCGATCCCATTCGCTGTCTGGGGAATTGACATCATGGGTCCTTTTCCTCGAGCAAAAGGGGATCTCCGTTATGTCCTGGTAGCAATAGATTATATGACTAAGTGGGCGGAGGCCAAAGCTATGAGAACCATTAACCAGCAAGACTGCATCAAGTTTGTGGACATGATTGTAATGAGGTTCGGGATCCCGATGGTCTTAATCTCGGACAATGGTCCGCAGTTCGTGGGTTCATATTTTGAGACCTATCTGAAACAACTCGGGATTAGACACAAAAAAGAATATGTTGCCCATCCACAAGGGAATGGACAAGTTGAGGTCACAAACAGAACTATACTCCGAGGCCTGGAAAAGAGACTGGAAGACTCTAAAAAGAACTGGCCGGATGAACTCCCGAAGGTTTTATGGTCATACAGAACTACCCCCCGGACGGGAATCGGGGAGACTCCATTCAAGCTCGCCTACGGTACTGAAGCCCGGTTACCGGTAGAGACCGGATCCCCTTCTCATAGAGTGACCAACTTTGACGAGGTCTCCAACATAGAAGGCCTCAGGACCAACCTCGAACTCCTGGATGAGGTAAGAGATCGGGCCGTAGAAAAAATGGAAAGCTACAAGGAAAAAACAAAGCTTTACTTTGCGAAGAAAGCCAGAATACGGGAATATGTCGCAGGAGATCTAGTACTCCGGGACACTGAAGCCTCGGACCCAACTAACCAGGGAAAACTGCAGCCAAACTGGGAAGGCCCTTATATAGTCAAAGAAGTGATCTGTCCGGGAACTTACAAGCTAAGCTACCTCAGCGGAACCGAGGTCCCCAATACCTAGCATGGAACCCGCCTAAGGAAATTCTACCAATAAGGAAAAGGTGCACACCCTGGAAACACATCTACATCTATATTATGATATTTTGATGTAAGCACTGTCCTCATTCACCCCAGAATGTAATTTTTGCTCTCAATATGAATGAAAAACTCTACTTTAAGCGTTCCATAGTTTGAATCAATTTCATTATGTCGCTTATTTATTTAACATCAGATTTTAAAAAAAAAAACCAGCCTATATGTACTTGGAAAATTTCTATGGAGATTTACCCCTGCCCGAGGTCCTATAAAAACTCAACCCATGAGTACTTATACAATTTCTCAAAGTTAAATATTTTTACCCCAACCCGGGGTCTGCAAAAACACAGCCCATGTGTACTTTGAATTTTTTTATGAAATGGAGATTTACCCCTGCCCGGGGTCCTATAAAAACTCAACCCATTAGTACTTATAAAATTTCTCAAAGTCAAATATTTTTACCCCAACCCGGGGTCCGCAGAAACACAACCCATGCGTACTCCAAAAAATTTCCTAACAAATCAATAAGGAAAGAAAGAAAAGCACAATCATGTTAAACTACCCCGGGGAACCACACCCCGGGGGGCAAATCGAAATCATTCAGATTACAGACAAGTTAAAAAAGCCAAAAGGCTCAGTTCGAAATTGCTCAAACTAAAAATAAGGAAATAAAAATTACATGCCAAGACATGGCAGAATCTTTAAGCTTTAGCGGCAGAGTCGGCGGGAGGCGAAGGAGGCTGCTCCGGATTGCCCTCTGGTAGGGGAGGCTGCTCAGCAAGTGGCGACCCGAAGAAGAAGGGAACATTGCTGGACGTCCCAACACCAGACTCCATTTCCCGGACAGCTTCCTTTTCCTGCTCCAATCGGGTCTCCTCTTCTATATACTTCTCCAGGGAGACGTCTATTGTACCTTGAGGCTCCTCGCCGAGATACTTCGAAGCAACATTCCAGCAGATCTGGATCTTCTCCAGCGCTTTGTCATTCAGCTCTTCGAAATACGCGGGAGTCCCCCGGAACCCTGCCAGAACCTCCTCGGGGGTGGGCCGGGCGGCAAGATCATCTTTCAACTTCTGATTTTCAGCCCTCATCTCCCGGACAGAAGCCTCAGCCCGGTCCTGCCTCTCCCGGATCTCATCTATAATCTTCTTATGAGCAGCAGCCTCCCTTGCACTGGCCTCCTTCAACTCCTGAATCTCCCGGGTTAGCCGCTCGGATTCAACTTGGTAAACTTCGGCAGCATCAGCCTTCGCCTGAAGGCTCCGGGTTATACAAACTAGTCCAGCAACCCGGGAGTTAGCCTGAAAACATTATAGATCGTGATTAGGCAACACAAATACAAGAGCAAAGAAGAAGGCAAATAAGAAAAAGGCTTACAGCAGTGATATCCTCCTGAAGCCCGACCAGGAAGTCGTCGAGGGGCTCCTTCCTGTATTTCTTCCTCTCCGCCGTGCTGGCATAATTCTCAAACAACTCCCTCCGGCGAGCCTCCGGGGAAAAACTAGCAAGCAGGGCCTTCAGAGTCTCTGGAGTGTCCGGAGCCAGATCAATAGCAGCCTTCTTTGAAACCGGTCCCTCAGAAACATCGCCACTTTTATCCCCGGAACTCGGAGGGGCACCCTTCCTCTTTCGAGGTACTGGAACTCTTATCACATCCCCCTGCTGCACGTCTTCGGACCGGGGCTCGTCGATCACGATTGTTGTCCTCCCCGGGCGAGACGGCGCCATCTTCCGGGCCGCATCATCACCCTCTACAACCTTCTTCTTCCCAACATCCACGCTAGTCATTCCCCCAGTCCTTCGCAGCTTGGCCGACAGATCTTTAAGTTGGGCAGACATATTTGGGGGGTAGGGAATCAACTTCGGAATACCTGAAAAGGAAAACAACAAGATATCAGTCCCGGATACAAGCAATCAATAAAAGATACAGCATCAAAATAAAACAAAGGCAATAGACTTACATCCGGCAGCATGCATGTTCTCATTGCTAGTAAAATAGTCCCGGGTTCACTGCGTTCCAAGTGCCCCACAGAAGGCATAAACCATCGCGAGAGCTGCTTGCCCGAGCCGCTGGACCGGAAACCTATCTGTTTTAATTTCAAGTTTATGGAGTGGCATGAACTCCAGATCCCCACTCCGGACAAAAATGAACTCCCGGTGCCATCCCTTAAGCGACGTCAACATACTAATCGGGAGCACCATCTTATCAGAGGGATACCCACAATCCTCTATCCTAAACATGAACTCGTAAATCGGCCGAGCGGTGGATCTCTTAATTTTAAAAATATGATGAAAAAGTTTGAAGGTGGGGAGGTAATTTTTGGTATGACAGCAAGCTAAAAACCAGCTGATCCATTTCACCGAGTTCGGGGCTAGCTGAGTAAAAGGGATACCATAAACATCCCGACATAGGGATTTGGTGAACTGATGTAATCCGAGGCGTATGCCCCGGAGATGCTCAAGTGGAATTCCAACCCATCCCCCCTCCGGTCGGTGGTATACCCTTTCATGCTCCTCAGGCCATCTCCACTGGTATGTGTCATCAAGGTTAAAGGCAAGCCTAAGGGCACCATCTACCTCGGCGTCTGTGTATTTCTCCTGAACCTCTCTATGAACTGCCCCACACTCATACCTAGTACCCGGGGCGGTGAAGAACTTCCTATCCATCTCATCCTCATTATAAGGCTCCCGGCCTCCCAAACCATCCGGGCCCCCATATGCCTCGGATAAATCTCTGTAATAAAAGCTCATGGGCTTGGGGTTCACTCGGCACTGGACAAAATATTCATCTACATCCTCCCACGACCCATCCGAATTCGATAAGGTACTCCCGGGACCTAATACTAGGGTCTGAGCTAAAACTTGTTGAGGCGGGTCAACCCGGGGAGGCATTTCTACTGAACTGCAGCTGGAAGAGGAAGAGGGGTAGAAGGAGTTAAGTTCACCTAACCCGACAGGACGCTCGGGATACCGATTCCTAAGAGTAGCAATACGCTTAAAACGACTACCTGGCATATACTACACGTGTCTATGTAAACGCACCCCGGAGTCAATGCCAAACCCGAACCCAACAATAAAACAAGACAAAAAACAGAACAAGTTTAGAAACAAATCATGTACGTATCTTACCCCAAAAATAAGATCTACAACATATACATACATATATAACAAAAAGCATATAACAAGAACACGCCCCGGGCTCTACAACTATTTACACTACAAAAACCCACTTATTCGCATACAATACTACCAAAATCCGTGTTAAATACGCAAATCAAGCACAAAACCATTGCAAAGGCCATGCAAAATCTACAAACTACAGAGATTAAAGGTCGAATGAACAAGACAGTCATGAAATTCGAACAAGGAATATGAAAGAGCGAAGCAAAACTCTCACAACATGGTTACATGCATGGAGATAACGAATGGAAAAGAAGTAAAGGAGAGAGGTGAGAAATCAAGATGCTTACAAAGTAGCAGGAGAAGGAAATGCGGCTTCAACACCGAATGCTCCAAAAACCTCTGTAAAATGCTCTTATCTCTCTATGCAGAAGTGTTTGCGTAAATGAAAAAAGAAAAGGAGAGGGTGGTATTTATAGAAGGAAGAAAGAAGATGTGAGCGGTTTTTGGGTTAAAGAAACCGTCGGGGCCACGTGGCACCAATTGATTGGCGACAGATTAATAACTGCAGCAGTTATTACCACTACCACAATCATGTCACGGCGCGTCTTTTTAGGCAAAAAAGGGGAGGAAATTAAAAACTGTACACTCAAAAGATACGAATAAAACGTGTATATCTTTGACCCCAGCTAGAATCCCAACAGTCGTCTGACATCCCGGATTCTCAGCAACAACTTTTCAGAGCCCCGGTCAAATCAAATGTCAGGAGTGTACTTGCCCACCAAACCGTGCCCAAAATTCAAATCCAAAATCAAATGACTAACCAAGTCAACCCCGGAGTCTCATCCCAATTTGACCCCGGGGTTAGGGGGCAACAAATCAAACCCCCAAAATTTTCCAAAGTATTTTAAGGAATCCAACCTTGAACTAAAATCAAATGACTAACCAAGTCAACCCCGGAGTCTCAGCCCAATTTGACCCCGGGGTTAGGGGGCAACAAATCAAACCCCCAAAATTTTCCAAAGTATTTCAAGGAATCCCACCTTGAACTAAAATCAAATGACTAACCAAGTCAACCCCGGAGCCTCATCCCCATTTGACCCCGGGGTTAGGGGGCAGCAAAACAAATCAAAGCCCCAAAACCTTTCTAAGTATTTCAAGGAATCCCACCAAGTCAACCCCGGAGTCTCAGCCCAATTTGACCCCGGGGTTAGGGGGCAACAAATCAAACCCCCAAAATTTTCCAAAGTATTTCAAGGAATCCCACCTTGAACTAAAATTAAATTACTAACCAAGTCAACCCCGGAGTCTCAGCCCAATTTGACCCCGGGGTTAGGGGGCAACAAATCAAACCCCCAAAATTTTCCAAAGTATTTCAAGGAATCCCACCTTGAACTAAAATCAAATGACTAACCAAGTTAACCCCGGAGTCTCATCCCCATTTGACCCCGGGTTAGGGGGCAGCGAATCAAACAACCCCCAAGCTTTGCAAAGGCGCCGCAACACAAAGGCAATTACTCTACTCCCCCATCCGGATAAACCCGCATAAGGGAGTGGGGGGCAAATGATAGCCCATAATAAGTCAGACCCAATTGGAGAGGCCCAGGGCCCAAACATAAGATCCCAGGACACGTGGCGGCATCACCACCGTCCAGGTTCCCGGGATCCAGAACGTTCCTACGGTCTGGATCTGATAGTACTCTGACGCATTCAGCGTTGACCTTGAGGAGCCCAGGACACGTGGCAACATCACCACCGTCCAGGTACCCGGGATCAAGGACGTTCCTACGGTCCGGATCCGATAGTACTCTGACGCATCCCAGGCGTCCAGATGCCCTACAGTCCAAAAGGCCAACCTACGGTTCAGATGAAAAGGGACAAACCCCTAAACCCTAGTAGGAGGCCTATAAAAGGTAGAACAGAAGGAAGGTTACAGGTTACAAGCTGATATACTCTCTCTCTCCCACATATACTTACATGCACACACGTACTCCACACAAACATATCTGCATAATCCCAACTTTGCCCTTCTTCTTCTCAAAACCCTTTCTCATCCTCACGCCGGAGGTGCCGCGGGGACGCCACCCCCCTCCGGTTCTGTTTTGTAGGTTCCCACCCTACAGCTACACCGCACACGGCCGTCGTCACAGCCTAAAAAGGAGTTTGAGTTCGGGCCCTACAAGGAGAAGGTCCCGGGGTGATATGGGATTATCACACATCACTGTTATAGTCAACCTACTGTACATATGAACCATAACTTTGATCCCCATTTTTTTCTTCATATTAAGCCAGAAAGTATTATCAGTTCACTAGCTATCTCAAATCAAATATGTTAAAAGTACTATTGACTTCAGTAGTAAATGAAGACAAATGATTTTACCTAATTCAGATGCAACCATTCCTATGTAAAGGTCTTGCCCACTTTCTTTCCCATCTGTAATATCAATAAGCTCATTAAACCATAACAAGCATCCGCTTCCGCGGCCTCTTACATCTGTATTAGCATAAGCTGTACACGAGCAATTTTTCAAGCATGCTCTCTTACATTCATCAAGGCCATATTAGTATCAAACCAAGAACGCTGAGTATCTGGTAATTTCAACCCCGAGTGTTTCACAAATCCCTCTCCATTCGCACAACTCAATGGAACTTTTCTTGCACATCCACTAGACCAATCTGTAGCATCCCATTCTTTTTTATCTTTTGGCTGAAATCCATTAAAGCACTTGCATACAGGAGAATCGTTAACGTTACAGCTCCCATAAGCTCCACATACCCCGTAACGATCACAATTATCTATCGGAGCAGAAAAATAAATCTGCCAAGTTTGAGTTTTTTCAATCCAGACCAATCTTTGTATATAGCCAAATGAATTCACTATCTTCCTCATAACGACAGAACTATTAACAACTTCATAACGGTAATACAACTCCTTATCGTTAGAAACAAAATCGGACGTAAAGATTTGGTTGGGATTGAAGTTAGGCGTGCCAGAAAATCGAACACCATTCCAAGACCCACCTCGTGTAAATATATCAGAACCTTTACGTACGATAAGCTGTGGAAATCCATTACGAGTAACACGATTTGTGTATATACCTGGAGATGGATCATCCTCATTTTTCCAAGAAGTGAGATATCTTTCGAACCCGGTTTCAAAATTCCAC
This sequence comes from Apium graveolens, assembly GCF_009905375.1. Lineage (NCBI taxonomy): Eukaryota > Viridiplantae > Streptophyta > Magnoliopsida > Apiales > Apiaceae > Apium > Apium graveolens. The sequence goes on from NC_133650.1 coordinate 295,261,832, forward strand.
CCAATCTTAGCACCCGGTAATTGAGTATTTCCAGGTTTATCAAAACTTTGCCAGAGGAAATGATCAGGGTCACTGTCAGTGCCATCTCTAATGACAAGATTTCCAGAATCCAACAGCTGCAACACAGGATCATTCAGAGATGTCGAGGAGTTTGATGACCAAACTACATCATCAGAAGCATTGAGAATGACAAGATTTCCGTTGCTGTTAAGTTTTAGGAGACCAGATGTAGCACTAAGAGGAGTTTCTCTGTTGGCAATCCACACAATTGTCTTTTGCGATATCTTCTTATACCATATGCCCACGTATTGATTGGTGGAACTTCCCACACTAACGAAACCAAGCTCGAAATGGCCACCAGATGAAACAATAGTGCTTCCATCTCTAAGTATTTGGTTGGCTTTTATAATGTCTATAGCTGCTGGCGCTGCTACTTGAGAGTTTAATGAAACATGGAACAAGAAACTGCAGAATAACAAATAAATCAAAAAATTTGTAAAACTGCAGCCTTCCATGAACTTTGCAATATTTTGTGAGTTGCTCACTGAGAATTGAAGAGCATGTATTTTAAAAAACAAATCTTTGTTTTAAAATATAACTTTCCTACCCAGCCGTTGAGGTTATGTATGTGCATGTTAGTACCACACACGTTTCCATCATCATTTGGAATATCGACATGAGTTTCCATCTTACGAAATGTTCAAGTCTTTCTTGTATTAAAAGACTTACTCTGCACGTCGAATATTTTTAAGGTTCTCAGAGTGACATACTTTTAGCATTTAGCACACACCTCTCAATCAGTTGTGACATCTCCGATTATATTTCTGCTTGACTTGAAATTTCCATGTCCTTCCCCCATTAAACTCTGTACATTCTGTTTACCAAACTTAGCAAAAATAACATTTTCATCTTGTGGTGGAGGTTTAAAAACTTGAAATTGATTTCTTCAATCCTTGCTAACGTGCTAATCTGAAGTATCTGTTAAAGAGAAAAAAGCTCCAAGCTTGACCACAAGGGAATTACATGAGATCTTAGATTTTGTAGTTTAAATACGATGTGGCGTTGTAATTAACCGAGGTCAACCTGAGGAGCATGAAATCCACATTTAAAAGAGGACACTATGTACAATTTTATTCTTTTATTATATATTTTATACTGAATTGAATTTATGTACGATCATCAAAATGTTAAATGACAAAGTTTCCCGTGTACATGAAATTGGTTAGAACCTGGAATTCAAACGAAGAATAGAAGCAGTACCCTAGCTAAGTTGAATGACAAATTTCCTCCTACAATCTCTGCATTATGTTCTATCGACCTTCTAACAGTGTGCTTGTGGTGGCTTCAGCTGAATAATTCGGACGTGTACTCGAGAAATATTCACTTTCGGCTATATTTCTTTCTGTAAAAAAACCAGGTTGTGTAGGCATTGGCAATTCCCCCTCACTACCGAGCATAAGAACCACTGATGACATGTTTGGCCTATCGTCAGGAGATTGTTGCACACACAAAAGACCAATATGAATTGATCGTAGGACTTCTTGTATATAGCATGAGTCCTGAATTATTTCTTCTTCGATTAGTTCAATAGACCTGCCTTCTTGATGTAATCTCCATGCCTGAACAGTATTGTGGAGTCAAATACTGTCAAACAAATTCTTAAGAAAAACGGTGGATGCATGATCGATCGGAGTCAACGATTGTAAACATGGAATAACTTACATGCCCAAGTAGATTATGCCGGTGGTCTCTATGAATGAATCCTCGGTTTCTTCTGCCACTGACAATTTCCAATACTAAAACTCCGAAGCTAAAGACATCTGATTTCACAGAAAAAAGTCCATCTACTGCATACTCTGGGGGCATGTAGCCACTGCAACATAATGTCGTCCAAGCATCACAAAATTAGCACCAATCACTAAAATATGTCAAAAGGTATATATAATATCTACTTACTATGTACCGACGACTCTGTTTGTGTTTGCCTCATTCTCATTTTCTCTAAAACTTCTAGCCAGGCCAAAATCTGAAATTTTTGGGTTCATGTCTTTGTCTAGCAGTATATTGCCTGCTTTGAGATCTCTGTGGATAATTCTTAGTCGGGAATCTTGATGAAGATACAGAAGGCCACGAGCAATTCCATCAATAATGTGGAAACGTCGTGGCCAGTCAAGAAACATGCTTTGTTTTTCATCTGTTGACAGCAAGATTTGATGTCAGAGGATTATATATAGGATGTACTGTCGTTGCATTTTTGCAGGCGAAGTAGATAAAATGGTATAGAGCCAAACCAAATATGTGCCAGTCCAAGCTTTTGTTAGGCATGTATTCATAGATTAACATCTTCTCTTCCCCTTGAACACAATATCCTAACAGCCTTACAAGATTCCGATGTTGAAGTTTTGCAATACATTTCACTTCATTCATAAACTCACTGATTCCTTGCTTGGAAGTTTCTGAAAGACACTTCACGGCTATCTCTTGTCCATCTTGCAATACTCCCTGAGAGTAATGTGCATAGAAAAAGTGTAAGATGTTTCTATTGAACCTCCACAACAAATTACATGGCTTTTATAATAGTCAGATTAATTTGGCTTGTATTCGTGTAGTGACCAGTACAATATTCTCATTTGTGAAATCAAACACTTTCCTCTGAAGACAAGTGTGATGAAATCAATTACCCTGTCCATGTAAACAAGACTACAAGTCTACAATGATAGAAAAGGAAGTTAATGGCTCAGCTGGTTCACTAACTAAATGAGAAGCATGTTCATGTTAAAATCACATCACATGAATAAGTGATCAACATTACATGAATACGTCAGTCATCAGTGCAGTCTACAAAACAACTTGAAAGTTACCTTAAAAACTGGCCCGAATCCACCTTGTCCGAGCTTGTTACTGATTGCAAAGTGGTTTGTAGCCTCAGCTAGGGTGGATAAGCGAAAGAAGGGTAGATCTAGGTCTTCTTTGTGGCTCTCGGAATTGAATTCTTTTGTGGAATTGCTTTCCAGACTCCCTAAGACAACAAATTTATCAGGGGATTCATGTAGATGACAATGATATGTGTATAATTACACAACTTTACAACAAAACTAGTTGATTCATTTACCTTTTGGTCTCGTCAGCAGTGTGTTATTTCTCTTCTTCCACAGACAAAATGCCAGAATTAGAAACACTAAAACTGATGGCACCAACACCGCTATGATAATCAGTAGTTTACTTCCATGTTTCCCTTTAGATTCATCTAAACAGATATCAGTAGAATTAACCATAAGAAGCCTAAAGGATTTCAGTGATCACAGCAAAGCAAAAGAATCTAAATTTGGAAATGGTACATAGGACATTAGAGTACTAATTTTCTTGATCATTATGTTTAAAAGGCAACATATTTTTCAAAATATTGTTACCTGAATCTGAGAAGGCTACCCTTACGTACAAATCTTGACCTCCTCCAGAGAGTTCTCTAATATCGATCAAATCCCCATACCATTGCAAACACCCTCTTCCATCACCTTTAATGTCCAGAATTGAATAGGCCATACAAGAGCAGTTCTTCAAACAGGCTGTTTCACATTCCAGAAGATCCATGCTGTCATTAAACAAGGACGAATCTGTATCTGGTACTTTAACGCGAGAATACATTTTAAAACCATCACCCTTTTTGCAATTCAGCGGTTTCCCCCTAACACATCCACTAGACCAATCTGCTTTCACCCAATCATCTCCATTTCTAGGCACAAATTTATCCAAACAACCACAAATAGGACCACTATCAATGTTACAAATACCATAAGCACCGCAGCGTTTAAACGCATCACAATTATCAGTCGGTAGTTTCAAGAAAAGCTCCCATCTTTGGTTCCTATCAACCCATGTCCAACGCTGCCCTTCCCCGCTTTGACTCAACACAAACCTTGAGAAAACCGAGCTTTTAAGCAACTCAAACGTGTAATAAACCTCCTCTTTCGTATAAATCAAACTATGGTTATAAATTCTATTATTACTCGTCTTCGGCCTTCCAGTAAACCGAGCACCATTCCATGGCCCTGTTTGATACATTTCAGTCTTAACATTCCTCAAAACAAGATGCGGATATCCAGCAGGATCCAAGTGATAATTATAAACTCCCGGTGCTGGATCATCATTACTCTTCCAAGAACTAAGAAACCTCTCAAAACCACTTCTTAAATCCATCCCAAGTTTCATTCCAGGCAAATGCGTATCAGTAGGATAATCAAAACTCTGCCACAAATAATGATCAGGGCTATTATCATTTTCCTCCCTCACAACTAAATTCCCATTATCGAAAAGCTGCAATACAGGATTAACACCTAACCTTTTGTTATCAGAAGACCAAATGATGAAACCACTAGTACTGTTATGGAGATTAAGTGTTCCTAAACTAGTCAACTTTAGAACACTAGTAGTATCGTTGACTCCAGCCTCTCTATTAGCAACCCAAACAACAGTTTGTACAGAAACTGTCTTGTACCAAATACCCAGATATCGATTCTTGGATTCACCTGGTTTGAAAAATCCCAGCTCAAATATTCCACCAGATGAAACAATAGTGTCACCATCTTTTAAACTTTGAGTTGCAGTCATGGTGTCATCGAGTGCACAACATATTGTTGCTAGAGATGAAATGAATAGAACAGATGTGAGCTTCTTCATGTTTATTCAGATCAGTTCTGTGTGTTTAGATATTTTATGTTTTTATATGTTAGATTTTGTGTTTGTGTTTCAACTCTAGAGATAAAGTAGTAGAGAAGTTGAGTACGGAAGTAGCAAGTAGCTTTATATCGAAGGTACGAAGAAAGGTGAAAAAGTGTAAATTTACTGTGTGAAATAAGTAATTAGGACGACAAAAGTTGTGAACGGTGTGCAAGTAAAATATTTTTTTTTTCTTGCCGTTGAATACTAGATCCTCGTGTAGATCATGTGGGTTTTTTTTAAACTATGATTGACTAATTTAATGGAAATGATTGCTGCATTCTGACGGCTGTTTTAAGGGTTAATAGTTGTTAATTAAGGTTTAGGTACAGAAAGGTATCCGCTAAATGGTGTCCGAACTCAGATCAGGAATTCATGATGGAAATTGCTAATGTTTGGTGTATGGTTGTACAAAATTTTTTATATAAGTTTTAATTGGAATGGTCCCATATATTTATATTAACAAAATTAATTAAAATATTACATATCAAAAATTATGTCATTATATATAAATATTTTATACAAAATTCTGTACATCTAATACTATTTTATTTAAATTAATATCCTAAATAAAAATGTAAAGACGGTAAGCTCAGGCTGAATATGTTAGCTAATTTAGGATTTTCAATTCAAGTGTTTAGCCGTTCACCTTCCACTTTTATAACTTGATTGTATACAGATTTATATTAGTTTCATCATATTTAAAAAAATAGTTGTAATAAAATGTAACATTTAAATTATTTTTCGATGTAAAACTCACATGTGTACTCTATTTGCTAATTTTTCCTGCTAGCACATATTAAAAAGAATAAATATTATTGAGCAAAAAAAAAGAATGAAAATTCTTGTAAAAAGTAGAATAAAATTTAGTTAATGATCATAATTCATACATCAGACCGTCCAGCATATACCTGGGAGGAGAAAAAGAATAGTTTACCAATAGAGTCTATAGAGCAACAAGAATTCTTCCCGTCACATGTTAATCTGCCGCCTTATTTGTTTGTTGTCATATATTCTTCATATATATTTTTAGAGTAATTGCACTTTGTATTGCTCAATTTTAATGAAAAAATAAATATAAACTAAAAGTTTGATAAAAATAGATTGCACTCTTCACTTATTTTTTTTTTGACGTTTATTATGCACCCTTTTTTATAATTTCCTTGACTTGATCTAGGGCAAAATCGAAAATTCAGCAAAAAAAATAAATAAACTAAAATTTACATCAAATAATACTAAAAATTAAATTTCAATACAAAATTTTAAAATTTAAATTTTTAAATAATACTAGTAATTTCAGTTTTGATTTTCATTTTATAGTATTAATGCTAATATTTTATAATTCTAATACAACAATTTTAATAATTAGTTTTGAATATATATTTAAATTTATTTGTAGTAGAGTTGTAACATTTTGAAATTAATACTACAAAAATGAAAATCAAAATTGAAATTAATAGCATTAAAAATTTTATTATTTTATAGTTGGTGTTACGTCCAGATTCTTTCGGAATCTTGAACAGGCTTCGGTACCTTGAAGGTGGCTTCGGCTGATACCTGAAAGTGAAGAGAATGCGAGGGTTTGTACCCCCGATTCACCTCCGGTGTGAGAATAAAAATCTGGTTGTAAGGGTGTGGTAATAATACAAGAAAAGTAGAGTGTATGCGAGAATGTGTGTGTCTCCTTTGTCTTACTTTTCAAGGGTTTTTATACCCAATTCTGCAATGACTGCTCGTCCGTTACTTATCATTATGGGGGGAGTGAAAAGGGGGCGTTATGTCCCTTATTCTTTCCAACGGTATGGAAGAAGGGTGGGCCTTGGTCTGGGACTTCCGTGGGCCTTCGTCTCGCTGGCCTAAAGGTCCTTTGGCCCAGTAGCTTAATCTCATATTGGGCCTTCGTTCGATGGGCCATGTTGGGCCTATAACCAACATGTCTCTGTCCTTCAGTTGGGCCTTCGGGCCGGCCGACGGACACCTATCTCGGCCCATATTGGGGAGGAGAAACCCTAGGGCGACTGCTTCAGTTCCGCCTCGATCTTCGATCGTACACGTGGCAAGCTGGTAGGAACTTGTAGTGCATTAACGCGACAGCTGTTGGCACGTCGTTCCATGGCTCAATCTCAGCCGTTGAATCTCAACCGTTTTAATCTGGAACGTCTATTTTAAAAACCCCCAAACGTCGCCTTTCCAAATTCATTTTGGACGCCTATATAAAGCTCATTTGTGCCTTTCCTTTCACCATTTTTATTTTCTCTACACAGCAACAAACTCCGGCGAGCTTTCTAATTACGGGTAACATCAACTCCGTTTTTCCAGATCACCCCATTACAGTCCAGGAGCATCTTCAAATTAGTAAGTTTTCTTTTGCTTTTGAGCATTACTTTTATTTTGCATGCGGGTTTTTGGAGTTTACTAGGCTTTGCATGCGGCTCCTGTGGCACTGGGTTTAGGGATGTAACTGGGACTGAAATGTATTTTGTTGCATGTTTTGGGGTTTTCCAGTTGCTGGGTATTTCTGGGTAGGTAATAGGAATTTGTCTGGGTTTTACCAATTTGAGGGGCCCCACATGTTTAAAGATGGCATGTGAGGCGTTTTCTGGACAAGAACGTCCTTCAGGGTTTCTTGGTTTTAGAACGTCATTCGGGAGCCGACCCAGGGCGTAAACATGTGGCCCAGAGTTTGAGATACTTGTGAAGGGTTCTTTGTGGGCAAGAACACCCTTCGGGCTCGCTTGCCCCAGGAACAACCTTCGGAAACCACCTCCGGGTTTTTTGTTCGTTCGGTCCTGGGACATGTACTCGGTTTTTTATTTTTTCTCTTCTGTCTGCTAATCCGAGTACATGGACTAATGTCTCTCTATTTCCGAATACAGGGACATGGACCGCGCGAACCGCCCTCCAGATTCTTGGGACCCCTTGTCGAACAGCTTGGCGGGAACGTCTTCTATTCACCCCGAGCGAACGTGGCGGGCCCTTTTTGGTTCGGCCGCTGACTATCCGGCGGCCAACAATCGATTAGAGCTGTCGAAGGGGCGCGTGATTCAGATGTACGATGATTATTCCGTCCCTCGGGGGTCTTGTTGGCTGTATGCGCCGAGGGAGGACAAAAGGATCTACGATACTCCCGGGGTGCCGGAGGGATACGGAGGCTGCGCCGTAGGGATTTCGGAAGCGGCCTTTAAGTGTGGCCGAAGGGTGCCCCCGTTGAAGCTAATAAAGCATCTTTTCTTCCAGATGGGCATCGCCCTCGGAAAGATGGACCCAAATGGGGTCATCCATATTAACTGTTTCCAGAACAGATGCCTCCACGCCGGGATCGCACCCAACACTCGTCTATTCTGGTATCATTATGACTTTCGGAAGAACCCGAATAGTCCCGGTTTTTACACCATCGCTCGGCGAGCAAGGCGACCTGATTGGACGGCGACCAACTCGAGCAACAAAGCCACTCACACTCATTGGTGTTATGTGAGTGGTCCGCGGTTGGCTGCCATGTCGGTTTGGCGCGATGTGAATCCATCGCTGCTTCTTATATCGAGCCTGACCTTGGAGGAGAAGGAGAATTACACGGCGTTGGTGGACGTCTGTGTGAAGAAGTTGGGTCCCGAAGAGTTTCGGGACAAGGACTGGCTCTTCAGCTTGTGGGGTGGGGGTAACAAAACTTCTTCCTTCATTTTTTCTTTCATTAGTTTTGTTCCATCACCTGTATAATTGTTTGTCCTTGTTATGCATTCGGTTATATATGCTTGGACTGACTTGCTTCCTTTTTACATTTCAGTGTCTTCAAGAGAGGCTTTGATTGAGAGGAAAAAGGTCAGGGCGGCGGAGAAGAGGGCTGCCGAGGAGGCGGCGAAGAAGGCCGCCGAACAGAGGGCTACGCCGGATCCTTCGGAGGAGACGGGGGAGAGGGCTCAGACCGAGAGGGCTTCGCCGCCCCGCCAATCTCGTGCGGCTTTTGAGGCCGAGGAAGGGGACGATCTGGAGTATATGGGAGAGGGGAACCCTTTCAAGCGGACCCGGAACCAGGAGGGGATCGTGCGTTCCTATCTTCTATGGCCACGGCCCGGCAATCCACAAAGGAGGTGGCTTCGGACTTGTGCCATGGCCTCCAGCTTCTGGTTGATCTTCCGACCTTCGCTTCGGCCTCTGCTACCGAGGCCTGTACGGAGCTTCTGTCCTTCCTGTCCCTGGTATATTTTTAATTTTTCTCCATTTTTTTCTTTTGCTCGTCTTTTTTCCTTCGGCACCTTTTAGTAATGCTTTTGTCTTGTCTTTTTTGCAGGCTGTTCCTTGGGCCGCAGCCGTGGAGGACAAAGTTCAGGATATGGAGACTCAGATGGCCGAGGTGAAGGAGCTGGAGAGGAGGGCCACGGCGGCCGAGGAGGAACTTGTAAGGGTGAAAGCCCAGAACGAGGTCCTGGACGGCGAGGCCACCGTTCTGAAGGAGGACAAGTGGCTGGAGAATGAATTGGAGAAGGCGAACCGGAGGATCTCCCACCGGAACGTCCAGCTGAAGAGGTCCTGAAAGGAGCTTCGGAAGAAGCAGAAGCAGCTGGACTGTACGGAGGAGCGCTGCTTCCAGTTCGGCGCAGACTATGTCCTGGAGAAGGCCCACGACCTGAACTGGGACTATAAGCAGTTGTTGGACGACAGCCTGGAGGATCCTATCGGACGGCCAGCAATTGAAGCCCCTCATGTCTCCTCCGGTGAAGACGAAGAGCTCTCGGATGAAGATCCTCAGGCCTAAGCTTTCAGCACTGAGGTGCTTGATATGACGGAAAATGATCTTGTTGCGAAGTTTGCCGTTGGTGTTTCCATGGTCATACCCAACTCTTGCAGAGGCTTTCTTCGTTCAACTTTTTGACTTGTAATTTTATTTTTTATAATTGGTACTTCTGCCTTCGAGCTTTTGTAATTTAACTAGCCTTCGGTCTTTTATATTTTAATGCATCTTTCATCTTTCGTCAGCATTGTTTTTTTTTCAACGATTTTAGTAATTGTATCTTCGGCTTCGTTTGCCTTAACAATTTTAATAAAATGAATCGCCTCTTCGGCCTTATCATTCTGCTTTAACAGTTTTAAGTTTGATAAAATGAATTGTATCTTCGGCTTCATTTGCCTTAACAATTTTAATAAAATGAATCGTGTCTTCGGCTTTTGCCTTAGCAATTTTAAGTTTAATAAAATGAATCGCATCTTCGGCTTTTGCCTTAGCAATTTCAACAATTTTAATAAAATGAATCGCATCTTCGGCTTTTGCCTTAGCAATTTTAATAATGCCTTACTACCCTCTATGGCTCCAAGGGTTAAAGGCCGAAGGGGACTTCGGGCTGTTAATGCTTCTGCTACTCTTATCCGAAGGAACAGGGATGCTGATCGTTCAGTGATTGCCCTTGGACCAGCATGTCATTGTTCGTTCGGTCAGTAAGAAGTTTCAGCTGGTCTTCTTCGGGATTGCCCGTGGACCAGGTCGTCTTTATTTTGTATTCTTTGGTAGATACAATCGTGATTGAGGCCGAGAGAGCGTGTCCCTTTCTAAGATTGCCCCTGGACAGGGTTTCCTTCGGCGTTCTTTAATACCGCACGAACAAGGGAAAGACGAAGGATAGGGCATTATTTTAGGATTGCCCCTTAAGGCCCTTAACTCGTGTTTGCCATGTGTGAATTGAATTATAATAGTGTAGTGAAGGATGTTTAAGTTTTAGGTGATTGCCTCTTATGTTACATGCTTCGTTAACAAATTAGACAAGGGCGGCGGCCGAAGAGTTTATCTTCTTCGGGATCTCCCTCAGATAATACTCATGCGGCCGCGACTTTGGTAAGTAAAGAAATGTGACAGAAAATGCATCTTTATTTATAATCGAATTGCTTAATTCTTCATATAGAATTTAACTACTAACTTTAAAGAAGTTTCTTATTGATAAAATTTCCGAAGGCGGCTGGCGTGCCAAGTGTTTTTAATTGCTTTGCCCGATAGGGTTTCAAGCTTGTATGTTCCGGGACGAACGACCTCGATCACCTTATAGGGCCCCTCCCAGTTAGGTTGAAGCTTTCCCTGTTTGGCTGGCATAGATGCGGCTAGCTCCCTTAGGACTAGGTCTCCGACTCCGAAGGACCTCTTCTTGACATTGGAGTCATAATGTTGTGCCGCTTGTAGCAAGTATTTCATATTTCTTTGGTGGGCGGCTTCTCTTTCCTCCTCCAATAAGTCTACATTTGCCCTCAGCCCGAAGCTATTAGTTTCTACATTGTAGGTCTCAGTTCGATATGATTCCAAGCCTACTTCGACTGGAACTAGGGCTTCGGTTCCATAGGCCATTCTAAAGGGAGTTTCTCCCGTTGATGTCCTAGGGGTCGTTCGGTAGGCCCATAAAATCCAAGGGAGTTCTTCCGCCCATCTTCCTTTAGCTTCTCCCAGCCTCTTCTTGATTCCTTGAAAGATTACTTTATTCGCCGCTTCCACCGCCCCATTTCCTTGCGGGTGGGCGACTGAGCTAAACTTCTGTTCAATTCCGAAGTGGTGCAGGAACTTACAAAATTTGTTTCCAATAAACTGGGTCCTATTGTCAGAGATGCATAGTCGAGGGCAATTATGCAGTATTTTGTTTGCCTCGTGCTTTTTGGGAGAATGCCCACGATATCCACGGCCCATACGGCGAACGGAATGGGACTTAGTACCAAAGTCATCTCTTCTGGGGGCTGTTTTAGGACAATGGCTAACAGCTGGCACTGCACACACCTTTTTGCATAGTTGCTGGCGTCGGCCTTTAGAGTGGGCCAGAAGAATCCCTGTCGGAGAATTTTAAAGACGAGGGACCGACCAGCCAGGTGCTCGCCGCAAATTCCCTCATGCACCGCCTCCAGAGCCTGTCACTGTTCTTCGGTGTTTAAACATCACAGAAGGGGCTGACTGACTGACCGGCGATACATCCACCCATTAATGATTGTGTAGCTCGATGCTCTATATTTAATTTTTAGCGCTTCTCTTCGGTCTGGAGGTAGAATGCCTTTCTCCAGAAAGCTCCTGAGGGGGGTCATCCAATCGTTCCCCTGGTGAATCTCCAGACATTCTTTCTTCTCGATCGAAGGCGTCTTGGCTTCGGTGAGGTAAATAAAACTAGTTAGGTTCTGTGTCTCGGCCGAAGCTAGCCTGGAAAGGGTGTCTGCCCTAGCATTATTTTCTCTGCCAATTTGACTTAGTTCAAAGGTTTCAAATGATAAAGAAACATCTCGTACCTTGGCAGCATAGGCTTTCATTCGGGGATCTCTTTGCTCATATTCCCCCGTGAAGTGTTTCACAACCAGCATGGAGTCGCTGAAGGCCCTTAGATGCTTCGCCTCAAGGCTTCGGGCCAGCTCCATCCCTGCGAGGAGCGCCTCGTACTCGGCTTCGTTGTTCGTCAAAGGAAAGTCAAATCTTATGGCTTGGCATATCTCGAATCCTTTGGGGCTGGAGAGAATTAAGCCGGCCCCACACTTTTTTCCTGCTAACGACCCATCTACAAAAAGTTTCCACTTCCCTGGGATCCGGATTAGTTGTGCGTCGGGTGAAAGATCCTGCGGACCCGAGAATGTGCATTCAACCATGAAGTCGGCCAAAGCCTGAGCCTTAATTGTCGTTCGGGGGACGTACTCGAGATCAAATTCCCCGAGTTCGATGGACCATGTTACGACTCTTCCAGAGGCTTCAGGCCTTGTTAAAATCTTCTTCAGAGGTTGGCTGGTAAAAATTTGAATCATTCGGCCTTGGAAATAATATCGCAATTTTCGGGAGGCCATAACCAACCCATATGCGAATTTTTCAAAATTGGGGTGCCTTGTCTCTACATCCTTGAGGATATGGGACACGTAGAACACGGGATGCTGATTTCTCTCGTAGTTTTTTACAAGTATCTCCCCCAGAGTTCTGTCGGGCATGGCTAGATAAAGCTGAAGGGTTTCCTTCGGATCAGGCCTCATTAAGAGTGATGCCTTTGTAAGATATTCTTTTACTTCTTCGAATGCCCTTTGAGATTCAGGCCCCCATTCAAAATTCTTTGTCCCTTTGAGCACGGAGAAGAAGGGGAGTGCCTTCTCGGTTGACCGGGAAATGAAACGCTGAAGCGCGGCGAGCCGGCCTGTCAATTTCTAGATGTCTCTGATGCATTTGGGAGGTTCCATATTGATGACTGCCTCGATTTTCTCTGGATTCGCCTCTATCCCCCGGGCACTGACCATATAACCAAGAAACTTTCCACTAGAGACTCCGAAGGTACATTTGTTCGGACTGATTCTCATTTTGTTCTCTCGGAGCGTTTCGAAGCATTCTTTTAAGTCTTCGGCATGATCTTGGAACAGTGATTTTACAATCATATCATCCACATATGCCTCCATGTTCCTTCCGATCTGCTCTTTAAAGACCTTGTTCACCATTCGCTGGAATGTGGCTCCAGCGTTCTTCAGTCCGAAGGGCATCTTAATGTAAGCATAAGTCCCCTTCGGAGTTATGAACGCTGTCTTGGGCACATCCTCATCATTCATAGAAATTTGATGATAACCAGAAAAAAGCATCCAAAAAACTAAGTACCTCATATCCTGCCGTGGCGTCTATCAGTTGGTCGATGTTGGGCAAGGGATAGTGATCCTTCGGACAGGCTTTATTGAGATCCGTGTAATCCACGCACATCCTGCCACTTCCCATTTGACTTCTTGACAACCATCACATTGGCTAGCCAGTCGGGATATTCAATTTCTTCGATAAATTTGGCTTCCAACAATTTTTCCACTCCGGCCTCTATGACCTTCTGTCGTTCGACTATAAATGTTCTCTTCTTCTGCTTCACCGGTTTGGCCTCGGGCTGCACATTCAAGCAGTGCTTTGCCGTCTTGGGGTCCAATCTGGGCATGTCTTCCGGCCCCCAGGCGAACACGTCATGATATTACCGAATGACAGCTATTACCTTCGTCTTCAGATCTGCACCCATATTTTTTCAATCCGAACCATCTTTCCCGAATGGCCCGCGTACAATTCCACTTCTTCGGTTTCCGCGGGTTCGGCAATCGGGCTCGAGAGATCGGCCCCAAATTTCTCCAACTCAATGTTCAATATTTATCGGCTTCCGCTGGGCTCGGACTCAGCCCGCTTTCTCTTTCCGGTTCCATCCGGTCCTTCATATTCCTGATCCTTTTCAAGATCTTCCAGCATTATGATTCGGGCGGTTTTCTGATCGCCTCTCATTTCTCCTACCCCTTTCTCAGTGGGGAACTTGAGTTTAAGATGGGGTATAGACTCCACCGCTTCAAAGGTTGATAAGAAGGGTCTGCCAAATATTGTATTGTACGGGCTTTCGATCCGAACTACATAGAACTTTACCAGCTTCTCGGCGGTATACGACAATTTACCTAGGAGGACCGGTAGAGTAATTATCCCTTCGAACTGAATGGGATGCCCTCCAATGGCATAAAGGGGAGCCTCGTTGCAGGGCTCTAGTTGCTCTCCAGCCAAGTTCATCTTACAATAGGTTTCGTGGAACAGTATGTTGGCCGAGCTGCCTGTATCCACCATTACCTTCCATATCTTATTTTTCCCGATGATAGGATTGATGATTAGAGGTTCCTCGTACGGGCGAATGACATCCTCATAGTCCTCAGTGCTGAAGGTCATGGGCATATGAACCTTTGCCTGTCCGAACTGATACCAATTGTACACTTGTCGGGCATACTTCTTCTTTGTTGTCTTGCTATCCTTGTCCATGATGCTACCCCCAAATATAGTTTTTACTTCGCCCCTTATCCTGTCCCTTCGCTCTGGCTCCTCGGCCTCTACTTCCTCCTCTTGGTTCTCCTTCGGCCCCAACCTATCTCTTAGATCTCGGACGAACTGATTAAGCTCACCGTCTTTGATCATGCGCTCAATGAGCTTTTTGAGATGATAGCACTCATCGGTGTTATGCCCCTTGTCCCTGTGATAGTCACAGTATTTATCAGGGTTCTTCTTGTGGTTTGGGACCTTCATTTTGGCGGGGCAGACGAATCCTGGTTTGCCCTTGATCTCATGGAGAATCTTGGAGATCGGCGCATTCAAAGGGGTGAATACGGTCGAATCTCTATCTCGTCGCCGTTCGGCCCCATGATCCATTTCTTTCCTTCCTTCTTTCCTACTATCCCTTCGGTCAGATCCCGATCTTGAGCCATCATATCTGTCGGCTCGCTTTGATCGGTCGTCCCTTCTTGAATCTTTATACCCCCCAATACTTTCCATCTTTCGGCGAATGTTCTCGCCTCTTACATATATATTATTCAGGGATTTCAGGGGAAAATCGTAAAGAGATGAGAGCAGCTTTTTACCTTTATAGGGGTCCAGCCCCGCCGTTAGGAAGCCCATTGCTTTGATTTTGTCCAGATTAGTGACCATCCCAGCTTCTTCCTTGAACCGGGCGAGATAATCCCCCAGCTATTCGTTCTCCCTTTGTCTGCAGTGGACCAGGACTTCAGTATCCTTCGCCTTTCGGCATAGATGGGAGTAGTACTTCAAAAACTTCATCTTCAACTGATCGTAGGACCCAATAGACCGGGGCTTGAGGGATTTATACCACATCGAAGCTGACCCCTTGAGATAAGTCTTGAATATTTTGCACAACATAATATCATTGTGACCAATCCCAACCATCAGGAGTTCATATTTTTCGCAGTGGTCCTCGGGGTCTCCTTTTCCATTGAACTCGCTCATCTTAGGGAATTGCCTCTCTTCGCCCGGGGGGTCGGTACTTCTCAATTTCTTGTATCATGACCGGTTCTCGATCGGGCCTTCTATCACCGAACAGGGCCTTCTCTAGGCGATTGAGCCTGAGGCTGGATCCGTCGGGCTCCTCATCCGAATCAGAAGAAAAGGGTTGCTTGGTCCTTTTCCTTCAGGAATGCGAATTAGAGTCTGACTCATCTTCTTCGTCATGTACCCGACGTTCTCTTCTATCCTTATTCATTCTACCATGCTTATCGGCCCGCATTGCTTCGCGCAAGGCTTGTTCTTGCAGTTCAATCTCCTCCCTTTGGAGTTGTAGGGCCTTTAGCCGGAGCGCATCAGCCTCTCTTTTATTCGCTCGCGCTTCCGCTTCTTTTTCAACTTGATCCATTTTGGCCTTGCCCTTCTCCGCGGCCTTTTCTGCCCGGATCTTTAGGAGCAAGGCCTCTTCTTCAGGAGTCAATGTGATGACCCCGTCCTCGTCCACTAGGGAGGATAGTTGTCCTTTGTCGGTAAAACCAGGCAGCGGTGAATGTTCATGAATTATTTCTGTCATGTTCTCGTTCTCATCTTGTAACTCTCGTATTCCCACAGACGGCGCCAAATGTTACGTCCAGATTCCTTCGGAAGCTTGAACAGGCTTCGGTACCTTGAAGGTGGCTTCGGCTGATACCTGAAAGTGAAGAGAATGCGAGGGTTTGTACCCCCGATTCACCTCCGATGTGAGAATAAGAATCTGGTTGTAAGGGTGTGGTAATAATACAAGAAAAGCAGAGTGTATGCGAGAATGTGTGTGTCTCCTTTGTCTTACTTTTCAAGGGTTTTTATATCCAATTCTGCCATAACTGCTCGTCCATTACTTATCATTATGGAGGGAGTGAAAAGGGGGCGTTATATCCCTTGTTCTTTCCAACGGTCTGGAATAAGGGTGAGCCTTGGTCTGGGACTTCCGTGGGC
Source organism: Apium graveolens (assembly GCF_009905375.1). NCBI lineage: Eukaryota > Viridiplantae > Streptophyta > Magnoliopsida > Apiales > Apiaceae > Apium > Apium graveolens. The sequence goes on from NC_133650.1 coordinate 295,278,228, forward strand.
CTTCGTCTCGCGGGCCTAAAGGTCCTTCGGCCCAGTAGCTTAATCTCATATTGGGCCTTCGTTCGATGGGCCCTGTTGGGCCTATAACCAACAGTTGGTATAAAAAAAACTTCAAATTTAAATAGTATTTGAAAAAGAAAAATTTATTTTAATAAAGTATATTACTAAATTTCCAGTTTTGCCCCTGCCCAATTCAACAAAATTCTGAAAAAGGTGTGTTAGGTCACACACACTGTAGAAGGGGGTTGAATACAGTGTTTATCACAATCAACTCGAATTAAAGAACACAAGTAACAGAAAACAAGCTTTATTAAACTCTGTTACAATATGGAACTGTCCTCTCTCAGTGATGAACAAATTATCACGAGAGCTGCTAGGGTTACAATAAATAATAACTTCGATTATGATAACACATATAGTGTAAACCCTATGTCTGTGTTTATATACTACACAATTACAAGATAGTCTCTAATTTATATGGAATATAATTCCGCTTCCTAAAATATATCAACTAGTTATCTTTTCTTCCAAGTATTCTATTCTTCATAGAATTCCTTCTTCATGCATATTTCTTCTTGCGTTTATCTTGATCTTCTTTCCTTTCAATCAGCCGCCTTCCTTATCTGAAAGTCTCCTTAAGTCCTGATATTATCTTCTGATAAATATCTCCTGATAACTTAAGTTCTGACAACTTAAGTTCTGACTTCAGTATAAATGCTGATTTTCAATTAAGTACTGATTTGTCCTATTAAGTAAGATCTGAAAACTAAACACAAATCATATTAGTCATGACATTATCAAATATATCTAACAATCTCCCCCAACTTGTAAATTAGCATAATATACAAGTTTAACAGATATTTGATGATGTCAAAAACATTAAGTACAAATGCATGAAAATTTGACTAGATAACTACAACTTACAGTCCTTGTAGCTTTACCATCCTCAAGGTCTGATAACAGCTTCAGTCTGTATACACATCAGAATTTAATCATTTGTAGATCTTTGACTTGGCTTCAATTACTGATCTCTTTGATATCAGGATTTTTTCTGAGATAGTTCTTTAACAAACATCTCTCAGCATATTCAAGTTCATTAACCATCTTCCTTTTAGCATTCTTCAATTCAACTGTATCTTCACCAATTTGAAAGATAGCAGCCCTGAGATCATTTATTCTAGCTTTTCTTATGTCCTGATCTAGTCTGATCAAATATGCCTTATCAGACTCAAGATTGAATTCCACAGCTTTATAACCCAGAAAGGTAGTTATAATCTTAGCAGAGTTAGGCTTCATCTCGACAATATCACCCTTGTGATCTCTGTACTTGGGACAGTATGTGCTTTCAGAATTTACAGAATAAAGCTTCTTTTGTCTCTGAATTTGAGTCTTCAAATAATTTACAGCACTATCTATTAATCTGTTCTTCACTTGAAGTAAGAATAGAACATGTTCTAGTTCCTCATAATACTTCAGTGGTATAGCATTCTGCCTAATATGGTATACCCTTCCATCTGTCATAAAATATAACAAGATGTGTTCTTTCAAGAAGGTATGGTAAACCATCTGTACAGATTCAAGCTGATTCAATCTTTCAGGAGTTGCTCCAACACCTGGTTCACATAAAGAAGTTGGATCATTGGTTGTGTTCTGTATTCTTCTTTCATCAGCACTACCCAATCTAGATTTATCTCTTGCTTCTTTTCCGGTAACCACTCTTGCTTCGAAACCACTTATTACAGTCTTCAAAGGTTGAGTCTGTTTAGCTTTGGTGAATCCTGGTAGGAGTAACTTTGAAGGTTTAACATGAATAATGTCAGAGGTTTCCTTTTCCTTATATTCTAATATCAAGCCAACTTGAGCTATGACAGAGGTTGCTTGCTTCATTGTCATATCAGAACTTACTATATCTTGACTCTGAATAACTTGAGCCATGTCAGAGGTTGTTTGAGAAATCTTCCTTTGTATCAGAGTAAGACTAGCATATTCATCAGATATTTCTTCATCCATAAATGGCACATAAACCTTTACAGGTTCATCAACTTTTTCCTTGCCCTTGGACCTTGGATCTATCTCCATTTGTGATTTGGCCTTGGTTGCCTCAGGATTTGTCCTTTCTTTTATCACAATGCCTTTAGCCTTAGGAAGTTTATTTTCACCAACAAAAGCTTTAGATTTGGAGTTGACTTTTTCTAACTTAAGTCTAGCTTCTTCTTCCTTTAGACTCTCAAAGTCCATTCCTGGATTTTCTTTCAGAAATAACTGTCTTGAAATTTCCTCATCAAGTTTCAGATGTTCATCAGAACTTATCCCTTTACCAGTATCAGAACTTATTTTTCTCCCAGTATCAGAACTTGTTCGTCGACTTGTAGTTCCAGTTTTGCTTGATGAAAGACCTTTACCTTGACCATGACCTCCACCCATTTTAGAGTTTCCCTGGTCATCTTTTTCATCATCCTTTCCCTTCAGTGTCTTAACAGTTTTGCATTTAGACTTAATTACTTTCTCCCCCTTTTTGGCATCAGCAGGTAAAAGAAGAGAGAGAAGCAATTCCACTGAGGATTGGATCTCATTGAGTTGATTTTGATGAGAAGCTTGATTCTTCAAAATTTCATCAAACTGAGATTGTTGCTTCTCTTGGGTTTTCTCAATGTACTCAATTCTGTCAAAAGTACGTTTGAAAAACCTTTTCTTGTCCAGCTTGGCAACCATATCTTGCTGATTGATAGATTCTTGAATTTTCTCCACCTTGTTCTGAGTTACAGATTGTTGACCTTGAAGGTGTCTTGTACTAAGTGCAGTAACTCTTAGCTGTGTCTTGAAATCATCATTGACTAGCATCTCATCAGCTTTTGCCAAGTGCTCAGCAAGTATAGTTGAAGAAGGAACAAAAGTAACTTTGTTCCATTCCTTAGTCCACTCCCTTCCTCTGGGAGTTTCACTCCAAGGTAATACTGCTTCCCCTGTAACAAACTTCTTGACTAAGTCAGCTTTATGAACAGTTTGTTGAGGTGTATGTCCTGATGGACCAACTGCATCAACATCTACATTGACAGCAGCTTCACCAGTAAGTTTAATATTAGCATCATCAGAACTTATAGAATCAGCATCATCAGCATCCTCTGATAAAAGAACAGTATGAGAGGCTATTGAGACTTCAACATCATCCTCTAAGTGCTGATCTCCAACTAAGTTCTGATCAACAGCCAAACCTTGATGCCCACCTAAATTCTGATTTTCATCATCCAGATTCAGAATTGGTGTAGAAGGAATATCTTCATTAAAATTAGCATCTAGAATTGGTGTTGTTGGTGGAGTGATTTGAGTTGGTGGAGCTTCTAGATACAAAACCTGAGGCACTTCCAAGTTACGGATGTCAATTTCATCACTTGGCCCCTAGTTATAAGTCAAGACATGAAGAAACGTCACGGAAGTTAGTCACTCATGAACCAGACAGTATATCGAGTGTCAACGTTGAAGTGGTGGAAATGATTCATAATTTTCAGTGATTTTCAGAAAATTTTCAGAAGAATGATTGCTGCTCAGGATTAGTGTTAATTCTCTATTAATTAATTAAGTCATATAATTTAATTAAGAAAATAAATTATATCTGCAAAGATTAATTTATTTATTAATTGAATTAATTGATTAATTAATTCAGAATTAATATTAAGAATTTTCAGAAGTTTAATTGGATTAAAAACAGTCTTAAATCAGCAAGACAATTGAAAATGAACTAGCATGACAATCTGGATTGTCATACCGATTGTCATGCTAAGTCATTTCAATAGTCATACCGAAAGTTCTACTGGGAAGGAGATTGTCTTGCTAGTTCAACTGATTGTCTCACCGAAAGTCTTTCTAGTTCAATCAGATTGTCTTGCTAGTACAATCAATAGTCCTACCGATTGTCTTGCTGATCTCAGGATTGTCTTGCCAGTTCAATGAGAGTCTGTTGATTGATTTAAAAAGAAAAGAAGAAGCAGCAGACTATCATTCACATAGAACACAAGTCAAAAACAAGAACACAGCAGAAAAGAAAAAGAAGACAATATTTCATCCTTCATCTGCATACTTCAAGATCATAATTTCTAGTTTATAAAGTTAAATCCAATCAACTAGAAATTATTCTCTTGTTCTTGTGTAACTATCTAGCGGATCAAAATCCCTAGAACTTAATCTCAAATTGCGTTTAGCATTTGAATCTTTTTATTGCAAAAATAGAAAAAGTTCATGTCAAATTTATTCTAGATTTGTGATAATTAATCTGAGATTAATTCCTTGTAATCGATACAGTTGTTGTAACACCTTTCAAGTTTAATAATATTTTTATTTAACTTGAATTTTGTTTCACATTTTTATTCCGCATTTAATTCAATTATTCAGTATAGTTTGTATTCAACCCCCCCCCTTCTACAAACACATTGGGACCTAACAGGTTTCTTTTATGTTCACCCCTTCCCTCACCTAACTTACCCTCCTTCACACTCCCCTCTTTGGCTTTAGTGGATTTTTCAACTGGCATCTTTTGGGAGATACCAGAGGGGGTTTTCTTTGATTTGGATTTTGAAATAATATTAGGTTTGGCAGCTTTGGTAGGCAACTGTTTGGTCATTGGCACAGTTGCCATAGCTACTCTTGAACTCAAAGAAAGTGTGGAGGTTGGAATAGTTGTAGGGATGGATGAACTTACCTCACTTACCTGAGGTGCTTGCATTACAGGAAAGTAGAACATTGGCACATCCTTGTGATGATTGGCCCTGTTCAAATCTGCAATGAGCCTTCTCTCTTGAACCCAACAATCCAGTTTGTTGTTAGGGTTCTCAAGCACAATCTCTTCACAGAGGTGGTTAGCTAATAACATAAGAAATCTAGCATAATACATATTTTTACCTCTTTTATTTAACTCCCCTAATTTAAAACCTAACTCAAACAAGACAAGGTCACTGAAATTATAAAATTTATCTGAACTAGCATGTATAGCATGTTAAGCATGGAAATATTCACTGAATCAAAATTACTGATCTTTCCTGAGAAAACCTTTGTAACTACATCACACAAGAAACTCCACTCTTTCCTAAGACCCATTCTTCTAATATCACTCAGTTTAGAAGTAGGAAGTGCATAGTGCATGGAATTGAGCATATTGATAATATCAGTGTCAGTGTGTGGTGAAGTCACATTGTTATCAGGAATTTTGAAACATGCTTCTATCATATTACTATTTATACAGAATTCTTTACCTTTAATGGTTAGAGTGATGGTCTTATCTGTAGAGTTGTAGGTAGCAGTGATCCACATCTCTTCAACAACTTCACAGAAGATTGTGGGTGATTCCAGCATGGCATAATTGAGCTTGCAATTCTTCACAAAGTCCATCATCTTGTGATAGTCATCTGATTGTTGAATACCCTTGTTTACTAATGCAGTGAAATTGTTCTTCTCATAAATGAACCCAGTTTGAGACATAATCTTTACAACAGGTGCCATTGTTAGAGAATAAGAGCTTGGAGAGAAAGAGAGTAAGTGCTTTGAGAGAGAATGAAATTAGAGCAGTTGAATTGAGAATGATAAAAGAAAAGCAATTGCAAAGAAATAAGTTTTTATACTATCTCAAAAATAACTGATAAAAATAATAAAGTAAAATAAAGTAACCAATAGAAATTGCCTAAAATAGCTGTTTAAAAATAAACTGTAAAAATTCCATCCATTATCCGTCGTGTAATGCTTACAAACTATAAGTATACTCGATGGATAATGTTCAGGAAATTAACGGCTGAGATTAAGACAATTTGACGGATGAGGGTAAACTGTTATCCGTCGAAATATAAAATATTCCATAAAAGTAATTAATTTTTATTAGCAAATTATATTTCGACGGATGACCAAACTCGATG